>NC_142671.1:13499317-13769317 GCF_964200805.1 Pocillopora damicornis
CATTGGGAGCGAGGTCAACTTCACTGCACGGGAAGATATGAACTCAATAAATTGACCTCGCTCCCAATGTGTGGCTTCATAGCTCAGTTGGTAGAGCATCGCACCGGTATCGCGGAGGTCACGGGTTCGAATCCCGTTGAAGCCCTGATTTTTTTCAGGCTTCTTTCCAATTGCTTAAATTGGAAATTTACTGCGATGATCACATTTCACTTTCATCTACAACCGCAGTACAAATATGAATTATTTCATATAAACTCCACAAGTTAAACTTGCAAATTAAGTTGCACTTGAAATAAAGAATCATCTTCTGCTCTTCAGACCAGGCATTCGGTTTTAAAATAGTTTAGTAGTTAATTTATTTACACCTTATTTGAAATGGTAGAAAGATCTTATGGGCACTCACTCGGTGTAACACAGGAACACAGAAAAAAGATCAAACACTTTTGGTTTCGTCTTAAAATTCAGTTTATATCGTATGTCTTGGCGCTTGTGGCTAAGATAAATTTATAATACCATTTCATTTGTCACATTACTTTTTGAATTTGGTGTGAGAAACTTCGGGCCTAATTGTATTTTGTCTAAGCCCTCACGGCTACAACCAAATTCAAAGAGATTGCTCAAAGTATAATTTCTCAAAGTGCTTCGCGAACTGAGTTAAGAAATTTTGAGCCTAATCGTGGAGTGTATGAGCTATTGCCGGTAATTCAAATTTGAAGGATGTGCTTCAACCGTTATTATACAATTTTTTTTTCAAATTACTTCGGAAATCTAGTTCAACATTTTGGATAAACCTTGTTGGTCCTTTTACAGCCTGTGTCCAGTGTCACATTCGAAAACTGGTGGCTCTAAAGATCAATTTCTCTACGAAAACATAGTGGCAAGCTATGGACTTCAAAAAATCGGTTTAAAAATTGAAGTTACGAATCATCAAAATTTTGAAATCTTTAATTTTTCTGATTGGGCTCCAGCGCTCTCTATAGCTTGCCATGATGCTTTTTTTTGTTTAAAACATACACACATCATCTCGTGCAAAAAAAAAAAAAAAACAAAAAAAAAAACCGCTAAGGGATAAACATAGTCGAGTCAGAATATCTTTTGAAAGAAACGAAACGTTCTAGACCTTTTATTATTTATTTTCCAAGAGAGGATAAATTGACCTTTACTTTTCAATTTTTTTTGCATGAGGTGCTGTTTAATGTTTACTTGGTGGGAAATTTGTTATGAAGTCTTGTTAAAATTTTTGCCGAAAATGTTGCCAGGGGAAACTCTGTGCAAATCGGCCCAAATTTTCCCGCCAAAAGTCTTAGTATATATAACAAAACTTTTTCGTAACATCCTATTTATTAATTTAACTGATTATTAAAGAGAATTTAAACAAGCAAATAAATTCTTTGTGGTATTTGAAACTTGTGGCTTTTTGAGTGAAACACAATAAAACTGATCTCTTTATCAACTTATAGTAGATGATAATACAGAAAATGAAGACAACAAGGAGATAAAGATGAAGTTTATTACCTGAACTTTACTTGAAAAATACAAACTTAGGAAAAAAAAATTGGCGCATGCGTATTTTGGGCGCCGTATTTTTAATAAGTCTTTTGGCGGGAAAATTCGCCATATTTGAACAGATCTTACTTACAGACTAAATAATAAAAAAAAAAAAAAAATGGCGCATGCGTAGTATAGGCACACGTATTTTTCTAAGTTTTTTGGCGGGAAAAAATAAAAGTATTAAACAGCCCGTGGCCATGAGCATTACGTTGGCAAAAAATTTTGGATTTCAATAAAATGGCAAAATAACATTTGCTTACGCTTGGCTTCAAGTCGTCGATTTTTTTAAATGTCTCTTGGCTCTTGTTGGCGGTATTCGGGGTGGCAATGGGCTGCACCTGTTTTATACCTCTGAATAAATCTTGTCTTTGTGTAACAGCCTTTCTTGTTTGATTCGTGCATCAGTCAATCTGCGTGAAAATTGAATGAAACGATACATCAACAAATACAACAGACCTTACACCTTGTTTTCAAGCCGCGATTTTTGAGTTTGAGTCGTTAATAGATGAACCAACGTTAAAACTATTTCGCGATGTAAAACGAGAATAAATCTGTTATTAAATCCTATAGGACTAAGTCGCTCTATAAAGGAACGTGGACGTAATCTGGATTTCTCGATAAATTTATTACGTTCTCAAAAGTATTGAAATTAAGTTACAATCTTGCCTTTCTAATAATTTTTTTCAGGTATTTGAAGATTGAGTATTTTCTATCTGAGTGAACACTTGCATTCAAGCAACATATTTAAATGTTCGCTTGCAATTCCTCTAAGATCATCATGCAGGAATGTGATTCACTGCAGTAAGAAATGAGTTGTATCATTATATTTCCGTTCCTTTCTTTGGTCTGTGTAAATATTTCAAGTGACATGCAATGTGCTTTTACTCATACTTGGGATGAAAAAAAGATAACAGAATGATCATATCAAAGGTCAAAGAATCCCATAATTTTCGTGAAAATTCAATGACAATAAAATGACATTTATTTTGTCAAACCGTCGCTGGATGACGCAATTCAATATCAGGCTACCGAAAGCTGATCAAGGTGAAAGGTGAAAGGATACAGTTCACAGTTTCAGTTCACAGTTCACGGTGAATAGGTTCTGTGGTTCAATTTTATCCCTGGTTCAAATTTTATTTTCCTTTGATTCAAAATCATTACCATACATTACAATACCCAAAAACAAAAGAAAGTAAAATTTGAACCAAGGACACAATCGAACCACGACATAGGCGCCACCACCAAACCTAATCGTAATAAACAATTTTGCCCTTGAATAGAAGAATGCAGCTCTCATTTGAAAATTAATGAAAAGAAAATATCAAGTGTGGTACAACATGGTAAACTTCACTATCCTTGGAAAAAAAATATACACTAAAAAGGAAAACGGTGGAATTAAAAAAAATATCTGGTCACAAAATATCTAAAATATGATTTGCCCTAACTGAAGTCAGTGTTTCATCAAATAGGTTTTAAAAATAGACGCTTCCCTTGAATAAAAGCCACATCGAAAACGCAATAAGTCTAATCAACGCTACGGCTTTTGGATTTTCGCTTTCACGAAAACATTAAATGACTATCGGCGAAAAAAGTATCCTCTTTTGGAGCATCCTATTTGCATTTGGTTTTAGCGGCAAGGGCTGATCACTTGACACTTAAACTTCAAACTTCGAACGAGGTAAAAAATTCCTAAGTTTGTCAAAAAAAAACCTATCAAACTTGTCAGGGGTTTAAAATAGAATTTGGGGAAAAAAACTATTGAGAAATACTAATTCTATAGCATTAGACAATCACACTTCAAGGTTTTTATCGAATGAAGTACAAAAGATCAAATTTTGAAAAGAAAACTCAAACTATTCAGCGACCTTAGAGCAACTGTAGACAGAGGTAAGAAAGTATCGACTTTGAGACGAGTTGAATTAGGCCGGTTTCAGCTTCAAGTGCTAAACAATTACCAGATTTGTTTTGTGACTACAGTATTTTGTCATCAAAAGTGATAATTGATTCATCAACTTAAAAGTGCTGTAAACGACTGAAAATCACCTTGATCAAAGAGATATTCACCGGAATAAAACATTAAAGAAAACAGTCGAAATCATTTCTCTGTTTGTAGTTTTTCCTAAATTTTTTACTCTTGGTAGTTTTTGAATTTCAGACATTTGTTAAATCCAGGTTAAAGCGTATATTACAGACAATAAAAACAATCAAACAAGCAAATAACTCACATTTTTGGAAGTTGTCTTGTTTCCTTTCCTCGCTTGAATTTCTTGATCTAGTGATAACCTCATCTTATGCCCGACGCTGGTACTGATGAGAGAAAAAGCAGAAATTTGTATTGTAAAAACGTGCATGCTTATATTATGGTAAGTGCTTTTTGGGTGATTGATGAGGATCAATGTCGGGATTGAAAGACTCAATCGGAGCCATCACCGCATTTTCGATGAACAATTTCAATGTACCATAACCATGATCACAAGACCTAAAAACGGATACGAATTCTATCATTTCAGACGACTTGGCATTCTCTTTTCTAGTGGGGATTGGAAGTAGGGAAAATAACAGCGCGTTGAAACAAATTTAACTTTAAAATACCAATATAATAGAAACTGTGTACAGAATAATAAGTATAAAAGTAAAGATAAGTGAGTCATTAGGCGATCAGTTCATCATGAATTAAGTACGTATTTCCTATTGTTGCCCTAAAAGTCACGTGGTTCATCAAGAACTGTCATGGCGGCTACTACAGAAGAATTGTCTCACACTGAACTTTGTATAACATGCTTTTCCTTTTTACATTAAACTCATACCATAAATTCTACTAGAGCAACAACCTGAAACACAAACACTGCATTTATATACAAAAAACGTATAAATACATATTCGTACGTTGTTTACCTTGAAAAGAGTCGCGACTTAAATGACATCCATTCATACTTAGCCTTCTTCGTCTTCGAATTCAAACCACTTGCTTCAGTAACCTCTAAGACACACTCTCACGCCTTTACAGACGATATCCAAGGTATTTGGGTTGGAACAAGGCTTTTCCTGGCCCCCGAGAACCTGAAAAATACGCTGACATTTCTTACAACTAGTAAGGTCTCTCCACGTGCAAGACCAATCTCATATTATGAATATTAATGTGTCAAAATTATTTGCAATTCAAATCAGTTTTCCTACCGAAAATCATGAATCGGAAAGCTCTTCGGCCACCTTTGTTGAAATTTCACATCGATGGGGGGATGACTAGCAGTAGGCTGATTTGAATCTCTGTAAAGTTCATCAGAGAGAGACAATCATCGTTGTAATGGGAAAAATATAGTCCCTTAAATTCAGATGAACTTGAACTGCTAAAAAAGATTCCCTGCATATTTTAATCACTTAAAACCAGCTTACTTGAACAGCCCGTAAAGTCGGTATGTTTTTCTTTTCCCATGGAATGTCAGATTACCCGTATCATACAGTACTTCAATCTCCAACAATTACGAGGAACTACGTTGCAAGCAAATAAACACCGACCTTTATTTTGAAACTTTTCGGATAAAGGCACGTACACTTATAATGGATATATAATGAGGCCACCTATCTGCTAGAAGATTATCATGATGATAACCGCTAAGACCAGGACACGCAATTGAAGAAAATTATGGGATTTGAATAAAACTTAGCTTCTAAAAATGGGTTATTGACGGGAAAATTTAAACCGTCACGAGCCTACAATTCGTAACCCCCCCCCCCCCCCCCACCCCTTCCAAACTCTCATGTCAGCATTCAACGGGATAATGAACGATACTGGAAACTTTCAGTAGGAAAACAACGACAGTCGAAAAGGGTTCGATGCCACAAATAAAAAAAATAAAAAAATATTTGAGGACTTTGACCCTACATGAAGAGAAACTCCACTGATGACTGCTCAACCTTCCTTACTCTTGCCGCGTCTCTGTAAACGCGAAAGACCCCGCTTGTTAAAAAAGGCTTGCTGCATTATTTGAAGGAATTCGTTCACCAAGTATCGCAAGTGGTATAACTAATTTACCCGAGGGCAACTGCAATTTTTATAAGTGCATGTACTAGACCTGTTCTTAGAAAGAAATTCCGGGTGTCCCATACAAGAGACAAACGTGAGAACTTGCGATAAGCACTTACGACACTCTACGGTTAAGCTTCCAAACATTATTTTTTGCTAGACAATTACAAATAACAATTAAGCTACATTCGAGTCAAAAGCATACTGCGAACTTCTAGGATACCCATGCTGCAGTGCTTTCCCCCAAAAATTATGCAGAACAGATATCATACACGTGTGATTTTTGGCTAGCTTCCCATATAACCACATACTTTGTTATGCAAACCGTTCCCTGAAGAAAAGAAATAATATTATGGTAAAAGCAACGGATTGCCTGTGGGAGTAAAATTGTGGTTTTTTTTAATACTTTCCACACTTAACATAATTATAAATTGGTGCAAGTGTGGGAGCGCAAGTGATTTTTATCGCTCATGTCATATTTGAAAATGTGAGTATCAGATGTGAACTTTCTTTGTAGTCTCATTACTCTTATACAGACGTGGAAAAAAGGGAAGGGAGGAGCTTGGTTTAGTAGGGGAGCCTTTTGAAATTTTTTTGGGCTGATGGAGGGGGAGTGGTTATCTGTGGAGGCGCTCATTCTAGGATTAATGGTCTGCACATGTAATGCCTATGTCAAGATGTAAACATTTCATCTTCATGCCGATGTAAGTGTGTACCACAAATTTTTCGAATTGTTCACATATTCAGTCTATTTTTGTTGTTCATGTAATATTAAAATTGACTTCCTGCAATATCTGTGGTCTCTCTCCAGAGATTCCACACTGTCTGTTGTTGTTTGAAAAGGAGAATAAAATCCTCAGAGACAAGGAACAGTATGACACTTAATTGATGCTTTGATCTATAACCAGAATTTGCATTCAAATTCTTAACTTTGAAGAAGCAAAATAAGGGAAAAGTTGTACATGTATGTGAATTCCTTGTTTGTTGTCCTTCTCAACTGAAAATCATGAAGCAAGGTGATGACTCTAGTAACCAACAACCTGCTTGAACATTCATTAACATTAAACATGCAATATTCATCAACTTCAAACTTGACAAGTGTTGTAAGTAAAAGGCAAATTCTTCTTTCAATAACAATGCTTTACAGCACCTGGCTGAAATTAGTGTGAACTACTTAATGTACAGATATGCATGTGCCTTTTTGAGGAGATGCCTTTGAATGGTAGAAATAGTTTAAATTAACCTGCATATTAAGCTATTCTCAATTGTAACTTCCTGTTTTCTGAGTCCTCCCTCTCTTTATTTAAGATTGGTTTGATAATTAGCTATCCTTGCCCCAACAATACAATGTAAACAAGAGCACTTTTTAAATCATTTTTTTACCTATGCCTGAAATTGGCTGCTGAGTGTAATGGTGAAGGCCTGCGATTGATCTTGGTTGAATTATACAAACATATGGTGTTTTGACTATTGATTTGGTTCATACATCTTTCTCTCAACTTAAATCATGATTTACTTTGTATTTATCTAAATTATCTCACAATCAAAAAACACAACCATGCCTAACATCTGCTTGTGATGGACTGCCATATTTAACTTTGAATTTTGAGGTTTGAAACCCCCAATATAACTCAACAATCAAAAATCTTCCTTCAAACAACTTTGCGAAAAAATTGAAAAATAAATCAAAAGCATACAAGTCTTATCTACAGTTACTCTGTCAAGTTTATTCTCATTTTGTTTGCATATGAGTTTTATTTGATGATTGATACATTCAGTGAAACAGAATATGTCTCAGAGCAAAATTTCATCCTTATTTCAGCAAAATGCTTGATGCCAATCAAATAAAAAAAATTAAGATTTCAATTTTTAAAAAAGAGCAATAACTCTTTGTTGATATATTTTATTAAGTTGTCTTCATTATTTGCTCAAAGGAGTTATATATGACTATAGGAATTTTAATCATAAATTATATGTTTTGTATAATCATTACTTAATATAGGAACAACCAGTAAGTCAAATGTCATGATCTTCAATACGATTGCTTAGTTTAAAAGATATGTTGTCTCAGTTGAAACAATTTTCAGTTGCCTGCAATGGGGTTATCACAGACCTGGTCCTTTTCTGTCTGAATGAAAACATTCAAAACATTTGGTACCTTATGCTATGAACTTGATCACTTGAAATTGACTCAATTGATTCCACAACATTTTTAGTATACCATTGCTCCATTTGTTTAAGGCACATCTTTTATTGCTCCATTACAAAATGCTATTTGAAAGTGGATACATGTACATATAAACTGTAGGTCTTCCATCACTATCTTGACAGAAAATTGAACTTAGTTCACATCCACTCCATTTTGAAATCACTGATGATCCAAATAATCAGATTGGCTCTCACTGGTGTGATTTATTCACCAAGCATGCCATTGCTCTAAATTGTATCTTTTTCCCCACCATCAAGGAAGCTTTACTTAAATACAACAACCAATTGCTTGTTAAAAGAAAGCAATCAAATTGTAGTAAAATGAAAAACAACTTTTGCAACTTTCTACAAACCAGCTCACCACTTGGATCAACAAAACATTTGTAAAGACTAAAAAATCCTGTATCTGAGTGACTGAATTTTGCAATCTTAAAATGGATGTAATGAAATGGTAATTAAACTTTGTGTCCTGTAATTTTATACGAGTTCAAAGGCAAACTTGTGGTGTGCTGACTCATTTGATTTTGAAATCACATATAATTTCTGACCTAATAATGCATATGCAAAGTTTTCAGCATGTTCATTGGGTGAGAACATGTCAATTAGCCCCAAACTGAGCAGAAAGTTGAAATCAAGTGCAGGAAGTTGAAATTAAATTAATTGACAGGTGAGTCACCAAAACACCTAAAAAAAATGGTGGACAGGTGAAGAGAAAGTAAAAATGTCTTAATTCAGAATTTGAGGGAGAATGCTAAATTGAAAATACCTAACAAAAGTAAAACAACGGGCTAAAAGTCTGGCTTCCAAAAACAGATATGAAAGTATGAACTGGAGACCCTGATAAAATCCTAAAGGAGTTTTATGTAACAGTATGTATCAAAGATGGGGAAGATTATGAGAGTAAAAGTTTTCAAGTAATGGTTACTGCTGTCGTCTGAGAAAGAATACAAGCACTGAATTATTCTTGAGAGAGGTTTTGAAAATTTGAAGCAAGTTCTTGAGGGGAAAGCCCAAAAACTCCTGAAACAGGGAAAGGCAAACAGCTCAGTGAACTGGTGAGCCATGACAAAAAATTAAAACAGCCAAAAATGGAAACAGAGGCATATTTTGCTTGTATAATTATAACTTAGTAATTGCATGATTTTTCTTGTGCAGTTTGGGATAAATCAGCACTCAAAATTTTTTCAAAGAATACAAATTGCACTTGCCTGCAATTTGGTTGGCCTTCAAAAAAGTGCTGATTTATCCCAAATTGCACTCAAAATCATGTGATTACCCATTGCACTCCACTCAGTTCAATTACCATTACAAATATGAAGGTGCTTAGGGTAAATAATTCACTTTCAAGAGGCAATGAACCACAGGAAAAGGTCTAAAAAGGTCTAGTTTTAAAGTCTGGTCAATGCATAGAATATCAAGGTCCCTGATTTAACCTTTCACGAAAAAAAAAAAGGGAGACATTTGAACACAATTTTTGCCCCCAGGCAAGAATTGAAAGGAAAGAAAAATCTTTAAAAGTTCCAATGCCCAGGGGTAACCGGGGAAGAAAGGGGGGATGTTGAACCTTCATATGGATAGATACATTATGCAGATAAAATTTTCTTGAGTGAAGCCTCTATCTTTAATCTGCCCCAAATCAGTTGGGTTCTTTTGGTACGTGTTTTGTTAACTTAAGGTGAACCTTTGGCATGGTGAGGATAGAAATATTGTGAGTATTAAATTTATGTTGATTCTTTTACTGTCACACACTTAAATAAGTATCATATTAGATAGATAAAGGAGGTAAGTTTCTAAAGAAACTGCAGTGCTGCAATTCAGTGTAGGATCATAACAAAAAAATTTAACTGAGTTGATGATGTTAATTTGCCACTGTGAATTATTTTCAAAACTCACGTTTCGTGCATTAATTTGTTCTTGGCTCTGGGCATTGTAAATCCCATTTCCCAAGATCTCTCCTGGAGAAGATCCTTCCCCCCCTCTCCCGACCACCAACTCCTCATGCCAAACGAATCCTAGATCCGCCCCAGACATGAAGTAGAAATAAATTGAGTACGATTTGGAATTTTTTTTCTTACGTCCATTCTTCATTATGTTGACATTGTACATATCATATTAATTCAGTATATACTTGAAAGAGGAAAACAATAGCAAAACAATAGATTACCTTTAGGACTACGACTTTGTTTTAGAACTTTATGGGTTAAATGGGAGTCTTTCCATAAATTGAAACAACATGCTCGTCCAGCAGTTTGTAAGAAGGTTATTCCTTACCTCCAGCAGTTCATCCCAACGACTGCACGAGGTCTCCATCTCCTACACTTTACACCACTGGGACGTCGTTTTTTCCATATAAACAACATTTAGCAAGATCCAACATCAACTTAAAGGCGTGTGATGTTAAAAATCCTCATTATTTTCCTGTTTTTGCCTAAAAACTGACAGATCATTAACTCATTCTTGTTTACATCTTCATCCAAGCCGCCATGTTGGATTTACGTTATAAACTAGTTTCCAGTGTTTTTCGTCCGACAAAGCAAATCCACCACGTAACACGCAAAGTTGCGCGGATACACGCGTGTAGAGACAGGCATAAAATCACCTTCTAGAAATGAAATTCACACTTCAATTGCGCAACGATCTTGTCACAGACTATACAGCTTATCCCAACCACCCAGGGAGCCCATACAATTTGGTTTCCGTTATCTCATTTATTTTTCTTTTTTTATTTTTTAAAAGGAAGGAAGAACTGCTGTTAAGAGGCAATTTAGAGATCTCTGCGGAATGGAACGACCAGCTGTGAAAAACCTCAGAGTAATATTCAATTACAATATATCGATATCAAATGAGTAAACAAAGGTTAAAAAAGGATGTTGGAAGACGAAGAATACAGATTACCTGTCAACTATTCATTTCGTGCCTGCAGCCATCTAGGGTCTTTAATTAAGCTTTAGGAAGAGGTTAAGCACGTTACTTCCCTGGTTGGATTTAACTGTTTTGTTGATTATTTTTGGCATGATCCTTTAATGATATGGAAAGAGTGGTTTTCCACAGTCCTGGACCTTCATATCTGGTAGTGATATCCTATTTTTGCTAAGGTTTTCTTCCCCTAGACGATTGCAGCTATTGCCATAATCACGAGCTATATCTGTTATCACTAAGGGAATCGGTGGGTGGTTTCTTTCCTTTTGAGGGTAGCTTACGAACACGCTTTCATTGTCGCCTCAATCACCAGCATCTTGCAAGCTGCCAAACCCCTCGAAGAGTGAGAAAGGGCCGGCTCGACTTTCGCAGACTTCACTGATTGAGAGTCTGCTCGCACCCTTTTCTGGGGAAGGTTCGGTTTAATTAAGGTCCACAGGCTAACCAGTGTAACTTACGGCTTCTTGATCTCACATTGTATTATAAGTATATACTGAAGGCATCCCAGCTGGCACGGTCAATCACGCGAGAAACCCGGCGACAGGAGTTCAGTACACCGACGTTTTTCTGCTTCAGTCGTCACGTGAAGCTTTATAACGTTCATGGCTTCTCTATAAAGGCGAGGTAACTTGGGCTAAGAATTCATTTCGTCGAGATTCTAACCTTAAATATCACTAAGATCCTAAGCGCGGAAGTACACTTTAACCACAGGAAAACGAGAAAGAGACAATATAGAGGTTATGCATGACAGCGGTTTCTGATTTGATTTATTAACGCGTGCGGATTTTCTATTCTTCTTTCGATCCCTTTATTCGTGTCAAACATTCACATTGTTTTTTCCGCTTATTGAATCGCAAATATAACTCTTCATGTAAACTTAACAAATCACTAGAAACAAATTTCCATAAAACCTAATACACGACTTCTTTAAGTGATAATTTAAACACTTTTATTATAGCAGCTTTGCATAGTCTCTTTTGCAATAGTTCCTTGTCTCGAGGTTTCTTTCAATCACGGTATTTAAATGTTTTTGTATCTCTGTCCGTCAGGTTATTGGAAAGCGAAGCCTTGTTGGTTTCCATTCTTTCTCCTTTCCGAGTCATCATAAGAGGTCAGTGTCAGGTTCAGCCTGGTTCGCAAGACAAATGTCCTCTGTTCATATAGGAAATTTAAGCTTGCTAAGTGAACGGAGATTTCAGTCCGGCCTCCATTCAGTGGGAAATTTCAACTCGGTGATCGCGAAGAACGTGACGCCACCTTTCAAGTTTAATCCCGGTAACCGGAATAAATCGTTCGACTGAAACCTTTACAGATATGCATTACAAGGACTGTGATCGCACTTGTGGGATTTGGGTGGACTTGCCACTCGTCTCATGTAAATTAATCACCTAGCTATTGAGCCAAAAAAAGAGAGAGGAGGGGCAAGATATTGGAAACCGAGCTGGACCTTTGATCACCAATGTAAACTGACGATAAATTAATTGTGTGCATGACCACGGTAGAGTGGTAAGTAAATTGTATCTTCGTTGATTGTACGAACTTCCTTCACCGCGTGGGCGTTCATATGCCTTATTTCCTCAAATCAGGTGAGTCACGCAAAAGCTCGTCACAGACATTCAGATTCTTCTCCAAGCGCTATGCTTTCCAAGTATTCGAACCTTCGTTCCATTTTTGTCAAATGTTTGTCCTTCTGTTTTAAGCTTTTTTCGAGTAAAGTTGTTTTCTGCATCATGGAGTCCAACATTTGGGTCATTTCTTGCATAACATGCTCTCTCTCGAAACACTTCGCGCTCGGGTTGCTAAGGGGAAGTGTTCTAAAGTCCGAGATAGTATTTCCTCGTGGTTTACGGGTTTTTTGACTCAGAAAATTCGAGTAAAACGAGTTTGTAGGAGGAATAGATTCTGATCTCTTGCGTTGCTGATCAGTAGGTAATAAAATTTCATCAGATACATGGCTGTTGTTGTTATCGATTCTGTCTGTATCTTCACAGTCGGACGTGTCTAACGCCTTTGAATGTGAATTATCATTTGGCACGAACCCTTGTTCCTTAGGTTTCGCTTCCTTCTTTCCCGGATGAAAACTACTCATTTCGATCAAATTCTTCAGGAACGATTCTTCTACATCTTTTTCACTAGTCACTCGTCGGGCACTCGAAGATCGACGCACGCTCTTTTGAGAAGCAGTTTGAAGATGTCGTGTCGTTTGTGGTGACTTTAACAGCTGTTGGTAATTCTTTATCACACCATGCAAATATTTCACCATTTCTTTCTCCTCGATAAGATCCGACTCTAGTTCATTGTGCTTACCACGAAGCTTTTTGTTTTCAATTCTTAGGCATTCCAAGTGATTTTGATCCATTCGTAGATAATCAGCTAAACTGGTAAATTTCAGAGGGCGCAGGATATGTGAGAACGACGCGGACGACGTCTATGATAAGCCCTATCATGAGATGGCAAAAACTATCATTGCGTGTCTGGAATTCGATACTGTCACGGGCTTCAATTCTTTTGTTAATCATTGTGGTATAATTGGCGTTAAATTGTATATTGGCCTTGTCACCATTTCTATTCTCAGATCATTTTTCATCAGTTGATATCTTTTGACTTGGCGTATGAATAATTTTCGTTACTTTTCATCTTGTTTCTTCTTCTTCTTTTTTTAATAAGATAATGGAATATCTTATTTCCGAATAGGGATAAGCTTGACAAATAAGCATTGAAAATAACATAGAAATTTGAAAACGATTCTTTACATGTACGCGATCTGAACATCATTGCATCGCATATTATTCTTTCTTGAAGGAAGGGCCTAGGTGAATCTGTTCATGCGATTCGAAGGTATGGATATGTTTTTGGCGGTGAAACGTAAGCGGCGACTTTCCATTCACATGAGTGCACTGGAGCTAAGAGGACAAGGTCACTTGAGAGTAAACTATCTTGAAATTGTGTTCATTTTTTTGGCTGCTATTTGTCAACACCTGATGTATAATTTCCTATTACGGCACGAGAGAAAAAGAGTTAAGCTCCACGGAATCTATCGATCTCTGTTTCAATGAGGGACCTGATGCTTGTCAGTTCGCAATGAAACTATCTGAATTGTAGTTTGCAGCGTCGGTCTAAAGATGTCGCTAAAATGTCAATTACAACAAGATACGAAACTCAAAATAACCCCCCTTAAAAATATGACAAATCAGTAGGACAGTATCACATAAACTGTTTATGTTAAATTACGTATGGCATGCCTGCGTTCTTCTTCAGAGTTAAATAGATGGAAGATGTGCTGAAGTGCATTAGGGGAACGACAGAGTAGCCCTGGACATAAGTTGTTTTTGTAGGCCTTCACCAGCTCGTCTGATTATCAAGCCATGATAAAAGGTACGCTTCGAACCAATTGGAGGAACAACGTGGTACATCTTTCTGAATAAACACACTTTCACTACAGTAAAGCCTAACTTTAAGGATTTGTTCAGACGTTTCAATACCAACCGAAGGAAAGTACAGATGTCTTCCTAGAAAACTCGTGCAATTCAAATCCGTCACTTATCGCTGTGAAGCATATGTTAACTAATGTGAAAACTGGTCATTCGTAGGAAATGTTTCGTTTCCCGTCGCACGATAGGCCCTTTTTCTTGTACAAATAACTTAATCAAGATTCAATACATACTGCCTGGCAAACAAAACTTATGAAATTAAATTTGGTTTGGGAAATGATTCTTGAGTGGGGCTAAAGGCCGGAAAAGACTTGGGGGAAAAATCGATCAGGGGGGCAAGCATGGAAAAAATTAATACCTAAACCCCCTGACATAATTGCAACCCAACCCGTATCCACGATCGATAATTTTTTTCTCTCTTCCTTTTTTTTCACTCAGCTGACTTTCACGTGCTAAGAGATGATGGGAAACGCAACATTTTACGGGATGGCGCTGTCTTACTAGCCACTGTACTGTAATGGTCAAGAACAAGCGCATAAATATTCTTTTGCAAACGTTTAATATACATTTAAGATCTCTTGAGAAGCTTATAATCATGGATCTGTGATAATGAAAGATAATTTAATTTGTACACCGAGCCAATTTCGACTCCCACTCTTAAGAGTTCAGATTGATTTCCTTTGCGTTACGCACGTTTTTCTGTCACGCCCTGAACTCATAATCCATTCATATTTACGAAGAAACTAAACACCTGGCTGTAAACTGCGTTAATTATTTGCATAATTCCCACTAATATTATCTGAAGACAGCGCAGTACATTTTTTAAAACTGTAATGAATATGGGGTCATGCTGCAGAACAAATACACACGTCTTGTAATTATTGGAGCATTAAAAAAAAGCTCTCTTGACCTTTGCATTATTTCTTCCATTTTGTTCGCTGTTGTTAGTAAATATTATACCTCAGTCGAGTTAATAAGCCCCTTTGACAGCTGGAGTAAAATGTCACATACTGAAGTACACTTTTAAAAGACAATTGGTGTTTGTTTTGAAAAAGGTCACAGCTACTTGCTTTACTAATTAAAATAAAACATACTTAGCAGCGAAACCTGAGGAAAACCCTTTTTCTAGTTCGTGAGGCTATACATGGAGCAATAGTGATATCTACTTGGGTTGAAGTATAAAAGACAAGTTGCATACAAGTTACAGCCGGGTGATTCATGCACACTTTACTTGGTGGATGTCATTGAGTCGGACGAGGAATATCCTGAGCCAGATCCCGACTTGCTCGAGCCTCCAGTCTCCAGAAGTAACCGCTCGAACTGATTGACCTTCTCATTTAAGAAGCCCAAAACGTCCGTAACGTCTTCCCATTCGCAAGTTATGTCGTCGCTTGAGTTCGACTGTTTGATTGCGGGCGTGATTTGAGCCGGTTGTTTTGGTTTTAAATTAGCGTTTTGGTTGCTCACGGTAGTGATTCCTTGATCCGCTTTTATAGCCGCAAGATCCTTGTTTCTTTTGAACGAGTCCGATCGTTTAGGTGGCTGCGGTCGTCGGATTTCCGTGTCTTTGCCGGTTTCCTTTGCGTTATTGTTTACGTCTTTGGTTTCTCGTTTGAGACTCCTCATCTCAGCTTCTTTAGCCTCTTTGCGCAGCTGTCTGCTCTCTGCTTCTTTCTTCTGAAGCGTTCGCTCGTATTTCTTGTTCACATTATGTAAATACCTCACCATTTCCTTTTCCCTCTTCAACTCCGCTTTTAGCTGATTTTGCGTGATTTTAAACCTGTCGTTCTGATATTCGAGTTCCTTCATCTTACGCTGCATGTTTTGGTTCTCGGTCTTCAGCAAAATTATTATCTTCTCGAGGTTCGCATTTTCCGCTTTCAACAACTTGATAGCCATGTGTAAATGCGATCCTTGTTCAACTGGTGAAGATGTCTTTCTCTCCTTAGTCATGTCTGAGTCCAGAGTGTCTGATTAAAAGCACACTCTGTAACAGAGCTGACACAAACACTCAAACCATCGAAGCAGGAATCACTCGAGCAAAACGCTGTCATAGTAATCAAATCGGCTGGTATTACACGTGGAGGTATGCATATTTTAAATGACTTCCTTTGAAGAACTTGTTTTGTACCGACCTCGGTTCTGACCCCTTTGTAACTTTTGCTTAAAACTATGTGACGTCACAATAGCACACCCTAAGCTTCTTTAAGTCTTTAAGGACATGCGGTTGGAGGTAAATTTTCTTGATAACGGGTTTGATGCTCTTAATTAGAACGCATATGCATCCTACTTAACTACTTGATGGAGCCTATAAAAGTTCTGTGATCTTTTTTTTTTTCCCAAACTGGAGAAGCGAAAAAAGAAGAGCACGGTTCTATTACAGATTAATCACGCCTCCAAATTTTAAGCCTTGGCTTAATTGACAGACATGGTAATATCGTGACATAAATTTTGCATTGACTACTCATGTAACTAGCTTTGTCACTCTGTCTAAATTTGGACCTGTCTTGATTTAGTTGTTTCCTTCCCTTCTTCAGAGTTTTTCACCCACTTTGTTTGTGCGACGTTGTCTGCGTACCCCCAACTGATCTTTATCCTGTGGCGTTCACTAAAATCATTTCTTCGAACCAAAATTCCACGGTTTGTTCAACTAAGAAAGCCAATATAATACCCAATATTGCTTGTGTTGGAAAATCAATGTAAATAGCCTTACAATGGAAGATTAACACAAACAGACCAAGATCAGGATTACTAAAATTCAAACAACGAGCGCAAATCTTTGTATTTACATTCTTCATGATCTATTTATATGTTTGGTATTTTTAAAGATAACAGCGCTTAGATTTCATGACCAAAACGCGTCAAGATATCACATTTAAAGATTTAGAAGTGCTATAAGAGAAGAGCTTTTTCGTGAAAGACTTTTCTGGAATAAGACGAAGTGATAAGAATCTGTATCTGGTGGTCGGAATTATAACAAAGTACAATATTTGAACATTTCCGTTGTTCTGGTCCAATTCTGCATGCGATAAGAAGTGCATGGAGTAACATAATAGACACATTAAAAGTTAGAAGAAGGAAGAAGTTTCTCTTTTTGTTTTCCTCTTCTAATAAAACTTCGAAGTCAAGTCGGGGTAATTTTTGTTTACATAACTGTACTGGAATTTAAATTTGAGGTTTATCTAGACAGTGTCAGATCAAAGTTTAATCGTTTTGCTGAAAACCCACGCGATCTCTACGTCTCGTCTTCAGCGTTATTTTACCCAAGGCGTCGACAGCAAGAGAGAAATTGAATATTTCGTTGAAATACACACGAAAGACTGTCGCAGTTCGGTGAATTTTATGGCAGCATCTGGCACAAACATGACAGGATTGTTGATTCGGATGAACGCGTGGGCTAAAAACGGAAATCCAATTGTCAAAATAATGCGATGATTTCTGAAGTTTGCTTTTTTTTCAACGAAAGTTAGTGAAGTCTTGCTTCAGTGCGCTATATTTAACTCTGTGCGATTTAACGTTTCAAAGCTCGTGCAATAAAATTGACCTTGACCGCTTACTAAAGAAATAACACATTGATCAGTTGTTAAACTGCCGCGACGTTATGTCGCCCAAACACCCGCGAAATAATCAGTTGTTTCCGCTGATTTCGCGGCCAGTTTTAGTAGTAGAAAAACAGATGGAAGCGATTAAAAATAGAGAAAAAAAAATTAAATGGGTCTTTCTGCCAGCAGCGTCCCAGACACCTACGATTCATTGTCATGCACTATTTTTTTGCGCACTCAATCAATAAATAGGGCTTGAATAACCAACGAGTAGGGCTTGAAAGAGCTCGAGCAAAAATAATTCAAGAATGCACGTTCAGTAAGGTAGACCAGGAAAAATGAACTGTTTCCAACGGCTGTTGCCAAACCCTAATGCATTATATAGGGATCATTTTCGATCGACCGCAGCCACTGAGAAGTGTATGCGTGCACCGTATTTATGGAAGGTGGCTTGGTTGTTTGGCCTAGGCAGAGTTCCAACTCTATCATACCTTTGGGATGGAACCGGAAAAGGGTATGTTTTGTGTTGGAGAAACAAATAAATTTTTAGCGATACTTACTTAATAGTCAAGCGATTTTGGATCATGTGTTCTAATTCTTATCCATTGTGGTCGAACTATTGACCAATGGTCGGTCGATAGTCTGCATATCATCGACCGATAATCGACCCATAAACGAACTGATAGTTGGCCGATAATCGACCGAGAAAGGGAATGATAGTCGGCCGATGGTCGATTGGACACACGACAAACTGCAAGCCGATGTTACAATCGAGGTGTCCACCGACCATCTGGAAAACGAGACGTAATCGACCAACTTTTGATCGATCAAGTTGTCCGCATTAATTACCCGCCATATGACTTGTTTTTGTAATTCGATGTTGTTAAACTCGATTACAGTGAAATAACTACGGACGAAACACCATCACTGATACGTCATCATTATATATGGACCATAAGAAAGAAATATATTCGCAATGATGGGTGTAGGGCTACGGTTTCATTCATGATAAGGGTCTGATGTCTGGTGTCTTCGCTAGAGCATGAATGGAAGAAAATGGATCGATGAGATTGCTGGTATCATTGTTATAGAACATTATATAATAGAACGAGGAATTAATTAAGGAATATTCAAGAACTTCGGTAATTAGTTTGAGGACTCAGAATGTTGTTCAATTGTCTTGCTATTTCAACAGAATTCGTTAACGAGGTGTTAAGGCAGTTTTTCATTGACCATACTTTGATTACTGTTAGAGGCAAGTACAGCGGACAGATGGCTGCACTTTTTAGGTCGGATACAAATCTATACCAGGTTTTAAATGGGACAGGCACATGGAACCCATTTATTCTTTGTCGTTTACCCATTTTACCCGGAAAAGGCTGACTATCTAGTACTAGGAGTCTACATTCCTGGGGTCTCAGTGGTTATTTAATGGCGGAGCCAGGGTCATAACTTTTATAGTGGTGTTTTTTAAGCGCCCGTTGAACTGCTTTTACGTCATGAGAACTATACCCAACATCCCTTTGAGTCATCTTCTTGATCTGTAACTTGGAAAGATAAGCCGTGAATTTACACACCATTTTAGATGCATATGGAATTTCTATCACAGCCCCTCACAGGCGCCTCTTGCTGGAGCTAATCAATTATCTGCCCTACCCTTGTTGTTTTGTCAAACAGACTGTTCTGGTTTTGTCAGCTGTCTTCCTCAATGCATCTATGTTGATGAGGTTTTCGCCGATTGAAGTTCTACCTGTTCTACAACAAATTCAACTCAGGAATTTTTAACTTTTTTTTCCCACTTTTTCATATACATATATATACATATATATATTTCCATGCTATGTTTTGTAGAACTATCCTTACTCTAGCTGCCTTCTTGCTCCACGTTCGAAAATCCCCCTTTAAAATCTGGTGCTTTAAGGGGGGATTCTACCTAAAAAAAGTGCATTTTTTTCAAATAATTGTAGGAATTTAAGTTTTGGTCACAACTATCTAAAACTATATATCACTGGAAAGCTTATGAACTATATTTTTCAAAAAAAGGTGTTATGTCACACCTGCAGCAAATGTAACCTGACACCGGTCATTTCAATTAACAACTTGTAGTGTCTCACCTATATGTACTTGAGTAAAGATTGTTAGAAACTGTTTCAATGAAATACCAATATTTTGCTGTTATTCTAAAGAATATTGAATACTTGTTGGGATGAGTGAAGGATTTCAAGAATTTTTTAAATTTGACATCACAGCACTGGTGTCAAGTTACACATCTAACACATGATCACTATTTGTTTAATCATTTCTTTTGAAAGACCTCTATGGCATTTTCCTTCACTCATCCCAAATAACTCAATTAGATCAGCAATCCCTAAAAATTTCAGGTCCATAGCTCTCATACTTCTTGAGTAATCTTTTCTCAAGTATTAAAAAATACGTTTTGAGAAAAAAAGGCCTAAAGTTACAAGATTTTAAAATTAAACACCTCCTGTATTCAAATTATGAAGTCAATGAGTAGCCATAAGTTCAAATATAATTAGGATAGGCAAGAGCAAGAGTTAGAATGCCCCAGCTTCATATGAAACATCTTCTTTTTCACGAAGAGCCGCTTCTCTTTGAGTACGGATAAGCTGCAATCCCTGCCGGCGCTTCTTCTCCTTGGCCGTTGCCTGCTTATCAGCTTTCCGAAGCCTTGAATTATCTCTTAGTCGAAATGCATCCTCAGTAAATGCACCTCCAGGAATTGAAAGCCTTTCCATCAATCTTTCTCTGCTTTCTGCACCTCTGTGGAAGTGGCAGACTGCAGACGCAGCAGCACACCGGACAACTTTCACTCCATGGTGTTTATGTTTGGGACACCGGACCCAAACCATTGCGTTGATGCTTTCATTTGGGTTCTGGGTTTTTCCTCGTACACATCTTTCTTTGCCCATCCTTTTCTGCACATGGCCTACACAATCCAGTTTAATAACTTCACAGTCATCATAGGCATGTTGAACAGTGTTAAAGGCCTTACTGTCCCCGTCTGACACCATCCATTTGTACCTCATGTTATGAAGTTCGATGGATCTATTCCAAAGAACAGAAGCTCCTTCTGCTTCCATAGCAGGTGAACTTCCTTCGAAGTTGATGTCACAATCTCCAGATGCAACATGCTCCCTCCTCCATTCTTCAAACTCTTCCACATTCCCTTCACATTGTGAGTTCTTTAGGGAGCACTTACGGCAAGATTTAGACATCACGTGATAGTCTAAAACTTCTCCTGTGTCAATTGAGATGACGAAAACAACACCTGTTAGTGATGTGAAACCTCTTTTGGCCCAAGTGCCATCAAAGCTAACAGCAGCATCAATTATTGTGGTGCTGTCTGAGATGCCATTTTCCTCCATGATTAGCTTTCGGAGCCTTTGGCCTGCACCTTTTAGTTCTTCTTTTGCTTCACTTTCCAGTGCTTCCAAAATTACATCAACTTGCTTGTAGTAAGCAGCTCTTGACAAACAAGGCATGTTCATTATCGCACAGAAAGAAGAGAGTCCGTCGTAGCCACTTCCAGTTTCTATTGAGTGGTAGACAGCTCTCCGGTTGACATCAAATGATTTGCCTTTCTTGGCAAGGTTGGGTGATGTCTGCCAAGGAGTACTTTCATCACAAGAATTGCAGTGAATGGAGAGATCTGACATCAGTCCATAACGGCTAGCGGTATTTTCTTCAATAGTAAGGTCTCCTATATTAAAAACATGACGGAAAAGGATGCTATTAGCTATAGTTACTGAACCAAACAGAACCACAATGTTGGAGCATTAGTTCACACCTCCATAAATGTGTACAAGTGTTGCAGTGAAGAAAGATCAGAAAAAATGATTAAACAATAATAAAACTCCTTTTCTGCAAATAATTCTAACTATCGTTTTTCTTTAGGTTCAAGGGGCTGAAAAGCATATTTATGATGTGTGATATTTTTCTCACCTTCTTCGCATTTGTGTAAAGTTGAGAGCACAGAAGAGAAGCTCTTTAGATCAACGAGCCTGTATCCTTTTTCTACCTCAGCTACCTCGAAAACTTTTTTGTTTTCATCAGAACTTGAAGAAGACTCATCTTCTGAGCTCTGGAATCTCATCTTCTTCCTTGAAGAACTAGGAAGCTGATCGCTTTCTTCGCCAAAATCTGACAGATCAGACTGATCGTGCGAAGTTCCTGGGGTCGGTTCGTTTGGTTCACTCTTCCTGTTGCAACCGCTTTTCTTCAGTAATTGCGCTTTTTTACGATCTCCTCCATGCCCCTTTCTTTTCCTAGTTTTCCTGTAAACGGTTCTTTTCTTCTTTCCAGTCATTCCAGCACAAAAGAGACAAAAGGAGTTCAATATTTCGCAATACACTGTGACAACTTTCACACAAAAATCTCTCACTCGTCTCCAGTGTTACTCTTTCAATTTCTTATTTTCCCCTTCATGTAAGATAGCACAAGGATTCTAAGGGGCGTTTCGGGCTTGTTTGACATATTTTGAGCTCCAAACAGGCTGGTAAACAAGTAAGAAACAAAAAATGCTGTTTTGGTTGCCATGGAAACGAGATTTCTATTTAGATACCTCTTCTTTTCTAACGTAATTTCTCATTTATATTTTAAAATTTTTCGGTAAAAACGATCGTCAGTGTAAAGTCGAATAGTTGAACCTCGCATTTCTGAAGAAAACAAAAAAACAATATTTTGAGCTAATTTCAGGTAGAATCCCCCCTTAACAATAATAGTTGCTTTGCCTCATATGGGAATCATTTGATCTTGCGGCGTTCCGTCAAATTTCATCAGTGTAGTTCCTATCTCGTTTTACAAAAGGTGGCCTGTCTTACCGGTATGTTGATCTTATCAAAGAAATCCACGAGGGACTTTTCTCGAGTTTAGACGAGGATAACCTATAAATACTTAAGTAGTCTCTGTCTGTAGTTTGTTCAAGTTCAGCCAAGCAAGGGCAAGTTCGTCAAAACTATGTTCTTCGACGTATAAATCAGCAGTAGCAAAGAAACATATTTCACATCTTCCATTTTAAAGACTGGGCTAATGGCTTGGGCTAAAAAGTCGTGAAGAAACGTGTAAATACTTCAGTTGTTTTAGAAAGTAAGTAAGACAAAATAAATATGGTCATAGTCTTGTTTCAAAGCCCTTATCTCGTGCTATGTTCTCCTGCTGAGGGCAAGGTCCTGGCACTTCAATTTCTGCCGGCGTAGATCTTGGAGTGTTCGACGGATTTTGAGAAGAGGGATGCCTCTGCGCACGTAGATTGTGCAGTTTCCTTTTAAATTCTTTACGAACCTAAGTTCAATTTGGACACAAGATTACGTCAAAAGAAACAAAAGATGCATTGTTTACTTAGTTTTTCAACTCTGTTGTTGGTGTCAGTTGGAGACACAAATACTTTTGTAGTCGAAACATTTAATGCTACTCACCTCTGAATTTTTCAAGCAGTAGAAGAGAAAAATAAGGAAGCCCTGGTGAGAAAGATTTTTTTTCTAGATAAATGAATTATTTACATTGGAAAACGGATGGACGGATAGGTAAATGCATAAAATACTCTACATAACCACGGTTCCTTTGATAAAAATTGCAATGAGACAAAGGCCGTGAACTACAGAAAACAAGACGAAGCTTCCGTGTTGGTAACTAACGTGTGAAGTATTTCGCTAAAAATCATGCATAGATGGAAAGATGATAAGATGAATGAATTAATTGGATGGAGGACCGATGAAAATAATGTAATCGAGAAAGGGAATATAGGCCAGGGAGGTAACCGACGAAGGCTGGAATAGCCGTGAGTTTCTTAGACACTGTGCGGCATTTTTTGCGATGTATATCATTTTAACCGAGTGCAACAGTTAACATTGTTTACTCTTAAAAACATCTTACCTGCGAGGAATTGAATATTGCAAAAAGATATTCAAATACTATGGAGTTATTGTTGACAGCAAGAAGACCAAACACCCATGTCAGACCCAGAATAGGAAGAAGGGTGACGAAGGCTTTTGTCAAAGACCTTTGAGGTACAAATAAGGAAAAGTTGATTAAACAAACGACTGTATGTGCAAAGACCGGTAATTAATAATTTCACTGAACAGTCATGGGCGTGAGTAAAAGGCAAGTCCACTTTGTTAAGTAACACAGTCAAAAGAAAAGAGTAAATTGGAAGATGGTGACAGAGACAGACCATAGCGATACAAATGGATAGACATATATGCTAAAAGTCATTTAGAAAGACAGATAGACAAACAGACAGAAAGATAGAAAGGCATACAGACAGGCACACAGACAGACGGGCGGGCAGACAGGCAGGCAGGCAGACAGACCGACCGACCGACAGACAGACAGTAGACAGAAAGACAGACAGACAGGCAGGTAGACGGACAGATGGACAGACAAACAGACAGACAGGCATAAGATATGGGTTATATATTGGCAAATCCAGACAGATACAGGCTGACACAGGCGGACTGACAGACACTAAGACAGACACACAGACACACAGACTGCCAAGTAGGCAGGCAGATCTAGACTGCCACCGATAGAGAGACAGACAAGAAAAAACCTATGTTAGATTATATCGTTTACCTAACATTGGATGGCCTCTCTTCATTTAACATTTTAGATGTAACACTCATCACCATGGTTACAATGACCAGATTAAACTGCAGATTGACGAGAAATAAAAGATATGGTTTAAAGTAGTAGATGAAACATTCAGAGTGTAACCAATTTAACCGTAAATATAAAAGTGAATGTTATTGAACGTTAATGTTAGAAAAAAAGTGGTGATCACGGTGTAAAATACCAGCATGACAAAGATGAGTGGACCAACAAAACTCCAAATGGCTCCAGTCTCAATTGAAAGCCAGCATCTGCGAACAGAACATGAAAGAATTTTCAAAATCAGTAACCCAATAAACAGTTCGCCCAAAAATAGATATTAATCACTTTTAACTATCGATAAAGATTATGCCGTGGCGTTTTTGCCGATTTACATTAAACTTTCCTTTCTACCTCATGTCATGGTCTGACGTCATTTATACTATGAGGTTTTGGTATGGAAGGAAATTTCAGTCACTCGCTAAATCTCTCACTCCACTGCTTTGATTTTTTAGACAATTAATTTATGCATTAAAACTTGGATTAAACGCGTTATCCCCTGCAACCCCTACCGCGCAGATTTGCGTAGTTTCTGTTGATCAACAAGTACTTTACAATGTACTTACAGATCTCTGGAGAGAAGTCCCCTTTGAAAAAATGAAACCACAACCACAGTAACAATAAATGGAAAACCTTTCGAAAAATAATTGAAAGTATTAATGATTAGCAGGAACCATAGGTTCCTGTGATTAGCTAAAAACCATCATTCATAACTTGGTGCCGTTTTGCCATCGAAGCGCCGGATCAAACTCAGAGAGCTGATTTCACGGTACTGACGTATTTAAACTCCCTACTTTGTCAGGCATCTTTGCTCCATTTAGGTTCATCGACTTGTGGACCGAAAATTGTATTAAAATGTGCTAATACAAATGCCTTTGTCACACGAGTAATACACTCTAAACATCACAGTCAGCATTCCGTCCAACGAAAAAGAAATAGAGAAAAACAAGAAGAAATATAAGTAAACGAATAAAAGTTTCTTACCCCATCCTATAAGCAAGTAAAAAAGCTTCCTTGTTCTCCCAGAATCAAAGACTCTGACTACCATGAAATAGATATGGAGGCCTTCGGCTAACATCCACGAGAACACACATAATAAGAAGAAAAAGAGGCCTACTGCAATCCCGTAACAGGCCACCTGCAATATACACATGGCTAAGTAAAAATTCTACTTCATGAGATTAACATTTGAAGAAAAAATTAAGTACAGCATGACATCAGAATGCTTCCTTTAGGATTTGTAAAGGATAACCATGACTGGTTTAATTTCAACCAAAATTCGAGGTGCGAGTTCTGTCGCTCATCAACTTGAAATTTAATCATTGTTTAGTGGAGTGTCCATATCAAGTTAATGAAATCACTGCAAGAAGAATGCTCTTATTTACTTTCCTTTCTTTACATTACTTTCGGGGATTTTTTACACTGTCGGCAGTAACTTACCCTTGATGTTTGCGGGCTCACCGCAAACACTGCGACCAAAAACAACACTTGGGCCAAAAGAATAGCAATCACCAAGTTCATATGAATAAGAATTCTCTGCGACCGAAGACTCCTGTAAAATATGTAAACAGGATAAGGATTAGCCAAAAGAGAAAGAGATGGAAACTTTGATCCTAGAATTTACTCAATAAATTAATGGCTATTTCTCTACTTCAAAGGAGTGATAGAGTGAGACTTTTAGGCAGACCGAATTGAGAGTGATGAAAGTTGCACCGTGATTTTTATGCCACTGCAATATTTTCGTACGGCCGGACTGCATACTTACGGTAAGAATGCATAGGTCAGGATTGTTAGAAGACATCCAAGTACTGACAGACCACATCCCACATAGGTAATGATCGACAGCGATAGTTCGTGTTTTTCGCTGGGCTGTGGAAAAAATACAAAATATGTATAACAACAACATGGGAAACGATTATTTGTTAGAGGGATGAAGCCCCTCTCTACCCAAGAGTACAAATCGGTTCCAGCAAAATGTCAGAGGAACTTGATGAATTGCTGAAGGGAAGCTGTAACGGACTAATATTCTTGTGCGTCGGAAATGATAGTATCTTGGGCTATTTTATGCTAAGGAAACTGCGATACTGACGCTCTGGCATTATTGAAACACGGTGATTATAATACGTAGCCTTTCAAGTTCTTTTTCTTTGGATCCACGCCTTTTCCTAAGTATTTAAGGAGAGGAACGATAGCGCTGTTGAAAAGGTTGTGTTTAGTTTACCTGATGTGGAGTGACCCTTGTAAGAACAGCAAAACTAGTTAAGTGATTACAATGGCACGTGATTGTAGAATAGTTTCTATAAGCAACTTGGCAACCTCCTGTCGACCAGATGCCGTGGTAATTTCTAGATTAGAATTGAGTGAACATAATTCAATTTTAGTAAACTTTGAGGGGAAACGAATCAGTACTGTCTGTGGTTGCATTTTTATAACTTTTCTGTGAGTCTGCGAGCGAGCGAGTGGTTCAGTTAGCGAGCTGGCCAGTCAGGGAGTCACGTGTATAAAACCAAAAATGCATTCACATTGCCAGATGTTGCATTTTCTTTACATGTCTGTGAGTTAACCGTGAGTTGCTTAATGATTCAGCACGTCAGTCGGGCAAAGTCAGTCAGTCAGTCAGTTTGTCAGTCAGTAATTTGTTAAACAATGGGTCAATCAGTCAGTTAATAAGTGGGAAGACCCTAATATCCTCTAAAAGTGAATCAGACTTACCCCTCGCTCTGATTCCAAAATACACAATGTTCGTTACTCTGACTGGCCTAGACGTCGAGATATGAAATGAAAAGAACAGCGAGGAATTAAACCTTGATAAAGAACCAAAAAGTGACATATCTCCTATATGCAGATAAGAATTTTTACCTGAGCAGGCCAAAACGTCATTTCGACTGGTTTCTCAAACTCTTGCGTGCGATGCGGTTGTGCAATGACATTCATAATACGAGTACTCACTGCACTTTCGCTGTGGGAAATAAAAAAAAGTGTCTTTAGCTTTCCTTTATTTTCCATGAAAATCCTCGATGAAATCGATCTGGTATGGAAATAAATAGGTAGAGTTTTCTCTTAAAATTTCAAGGTCAAAGGAACATTCACTAAAAATTCCTTCTTGCTCTCAAAGTGACAAAAAAAAAAATGCATTAAAACTAAAATCCAGCCTGCGAAAGAAAAGTTTATCTAAAAATCACACCAAATGCCGGTCAACCACTTACGCAGAGTTGTTCATAGCCGTCAATGGATCGAACATTATCCACACTGCCTGTCCAAGCTCTGTAAAAAAAGACGTTAAGTCGATTCCAGAAGCGTGCATTTCAATGAACTAAATGCGAATAGCTGTTTGGCAATTCAGAGGTGGTTGAAGCAAATTTACATCGTAGCATGGTCTGCGATTTTGTGTGACTGAAACTTGGGGGGAAACTTTAAATTCAAAATCATTCTCTAAATAACTTGGGTGTTACCACAGAAATGGCTAGTCAATGAGCGTAACAGGGCTCTTTATCAGCCCACAAACTGGTCAATAAATGGGTTAGGGTTTTAACAAAGTTAATTTGGCCAAGGCTTTGTAAAACCTTGAGCAAGATTTGATCTTTCAAAATCACAATGATATTTTCCTTAACAAAAATTAAGATTCGCAACCTTCCATTAAATTCTCAGAAATCGTAAGGAATGCATACAGGTACCGTTGTATGTCATCGGTTGAAATCTTCATTTGGAACATATTCTCCCTCTCACCATGCAGACAAAAGAGCAGCATTTATCACGTTGTAAGGAAGATTCTTCATTAATGTACCTGATGTATTAGAGGCAAAGGCCTCGAGAGGGATTACGACTTTGCCAATTTGTTCCAAGGAACTTCCTTTGTAAGAGCTGTTACGGGTGTCTGGTAAACTTAACTGTTCCAGTTGTGTCAGGTTGATAGACGCCACTTCCATTTCTAGAGAACAAAATATATATATTAAAAAAAAAGTGATGTAGGGGTTAGCTGTCTTTTTTTCTTTTACCTAGATTTTCTATATTTGTGAACACCGTCCGTCACGCACCGTGACCGGAGCAAGGAAAGAAACATATTGACAAAAATTGCTCACCTACTTTCCCAGAGGAAAGTGCCACAGTTTTGTACCCATCTCTTGTCGGTACCAGTTTTTCTGCCAATGAGAGGCCGATGTCTTCAACTTTTTGCACTAACTTAAATTCTATCCCGCGCTGACGAATTTCAAAAGAATACAAAATCAATGCCATATTCCATCAATCACAAAAGATCCATTTGGCAAAAGGATTCATAAAAACCGGTCACATGATTTTGATGTGGTGATCGTGCAAGTTTTGATTCTTTACATATCACATGAAAGAAATCAAGAATGAATAATTCTTTGCCCTTTTAGCAAGACAAACGCTAGCTCTAACGCGTGAGAGCACATCTTCTTTAACTAAGACTGTTTAACTCTATTAAGGACTAAGGCCTAATGTAGATTGTAGTCTTACTAGTCTAAGGACTAATGTAGATTGGTACGAAAAGTAAGACTTGCCTCCGAGGCGTTTGGTAGCCTGTGACTCTCAGCGAGGACGTCGCCAGCTAAGTTGATATAGTTCTGCAAGCCAAGTAAGAAAACACTCGCATTTACCCGACATGGGGCTAAAATGAGCTCCTTAATCCTTAAGCCTCTAAGAGTGACTAGCATCTAATGTCTCCTTATTATACCACCCCTGAATCAAACATAAGAATGGAGGAGATGATCACCAACTAAAGAATTTCTTGATTTTTAAACAAATTCTCCTTGTCAGCCTCTTTGGAAATGTACGGAGAACAGTATGGAGAATATACATACTGATGTTAGGGCGTAAAGGGTTAAGCTTCAAAGCGATCACTTAGACCCCTAAAAAGATCAGAGGGCATCAACCACAGGAGCTGAAGTTAATCCGTGCATGTGTGTGGAATAGTTAAACAACTTACACGAGACGTTTTTTTTCTGATAATTCGATCAGAAATCTATCATTGTAAGTGAATATCACACACATTTGATCAATGGGTATAGCATTGAGGAAGGACCTCGATAAAGTAAAAGCACTACTGTCGGGACGCTTGGGAGCCAACAAAGTTTCATATAGTACAAGCTCTCTTGGCCATGAAAAATGGCATGTCTTATGTTAGGAAACAGCATATGCCTGATTATAAAAAAAAAAACTGAGTTTTCTAAATCATGTGTTGACACATAAGGTTTCTCTCTAGGGAGACGAGGTTCCACCAAAAAAAAAAAATGAAAATTCAAGCTTAGCCTTTGGCGTATCTTTGCTGACTTGATTCTATTTACGTCCTCATTATGACACAGCCAGTATGGTAGTAAAGGAATCGTGATTATTTCGAATACTGATACAAACTTACCTTAACGTTGACGATATCACCTGGGTCGATCGACGAAACATTAAAATTTAAAACATCATCAAGATCTGTAAAGACGAATTCTCTACCATTAGCTCTTAAAGAAAAAGGGAATTTATACTAGAGGCTTATAAAATTTAGACATTTGGTATGTCAATTCATGCGCACAATTTGGAGTACCTTCCTCAAGTTCCTCCACTGTCCGTTGATTGCCATTCTGACTGTGGGTAGTCGCCTTAACAAGGACAGTTGCACTCACGGTAATGGTCGCTACTGTCAAATTGTGTCTGTAAACAGTTTCTGTGGAGATATTCTCGGCTGGAACAGAACGAAAGGCAACAGTTAAGCCTTTTTAAATTTCAGTTCGCTTGAGAAAGTGCTCCCTATTAGTTTAATGTAATAGTCCTTAACAATTGAATTATCTCGGCGTATTACTTCCCAAGCTGGCGATGATAAAAAGCAGATAAATTATGAGCTCAAGATATTTTTCCCGCGAATGTTGATCTAGGTGAAGCCCAAATCAGCTATTACACATAGAAAACAAAAATTAAACAAAACACCAAAACAACAGTGCACGAGACCCTAACTTAGCAAACAATCAAACAGAACACAGTGCTAACTGTATGCAAGAATTACCTAACGTAACAATCAATTGAACAATATAAAGAGAAAACAACACGCGAGATGCTAACGTAACAAACAATCAAACGAACAAAGAAAAAACAGAGTGCGAGATACTAAGAGAACACAGAGAAGTGAGAAGGGAGCGATTTACTAACGTAACAAAAATTTCAAACCGAACTAAGGGTAAAAAAATGTGCGAGATACTACCAAGCAATAGAAGAGAACACAGAGCGAACATTGCTCGAGGTTCTAACGTAAGAAACAATCAAACAGTACGCAGAGAAAACAATGTGCAAGATACTAACATAACACACAATAAAACAGAACACAGAGCAAACAGTGTGCAAGAGACTAACGTAACAATTAATCAAACCGAACACAGAGAACACGATGCACGAGGTATTTACGTAACAATCAATCAAACACATCACAGAGAAAACAGCGCGCGAGACTGTAACGTAACAAACAATCAAGACAGAACACAGAAAAAAACTTACAGTGCACGAGACGCTAACGTAACAAATAATCAAACAGGAGAAATATTGCATGATACACTAATGATACAAAATGCTAGTCCTTCAATACATAGCAACAAGACAGGCTCAGGCTCATACAATTTCAAATAACATGGCAAGAACCGTTATAACCGAATTGAGGAGCTTAGTGAGTTTCAGAAGCTTTTGCATTAGCCTTCCTTTAGAGGGTTGGGAAAAAAAGTATTCGTTTTCGTACCAAAAAGTGACGGAGTGTGCCAGTACAGGCTTGTAACGTTCGATGAACTGGAACTTGTTACAACTTCTAACGTTGATGGAACGAGACTGACATTTGTTGAGCTGATGTCAGATTTTCTTGCTGTTGGTCCTATCAAATGATTAAGAGAGGAGAAATATCGTTTTGCATTATTTCTTAGTATGATTAGCATTGACTTATATATATATATATATATAGATACAAGTGGTGCATCGCTGATCTTGACGATAAACTGTTTTACCTTGACAAATGAGATCGACAATCCAAGGAACGTCGTTTGTGATATTAATCGTTCCTCTAGTAAACACATTTTGCTCGTCCTCTACCAGACTCGGAAAGTCTTCTTCTTTGCTCGTGTTTCTCATTGCAACTACTGACATCAAAATGCCTTTATTCCCAGCGCTGCTCACCAAGTTGTGCATCGAATCGTTTTGAGTGGCATTTTTAGCATAAGTAAACACAATTAACGCCCTAGACAATGGTGTACTTGCTCTTCCTTCGGCGTCAAAGGTTATCAGCGCTGTTTCGTATAGTTTAGCGAACTGCACCTCTGCACTCTCCTTAAAATCATTCATGATGCTGGCAACCCCCTTCAAAAGGTTGCTAGAGTCCTTGAAGTCATGAAATCCAAATTGAAGATGGACTTCATTCCCGTACGTTATCAAAGCAACGCGGGCGTTATCAGGAGATATCTGAAAGGACTTGATAATGTGCTGTATGAAGGTTAACTGTTCATCAAACTCACTCTGAGAATGACGCGATTCCACTGCAAAGACTATATGAGCTGGGCTTGAACAGACTGTAGAGAGAAACGGGATTTTAATACTTTTTATGCAAAAATAAACTAATGGAAACAAATAGAACAAATGAAAGAAGTAAAAAAGATTTCGAAAAAATGGTAAAAGTCACTGTTTGTTTAAAGGACAAGAAGCCTGGAAATCCTCCATTGGGACGATGGTTATATTCGTCTAACAAGAAATTTTCATTGTATGCTATTATTTGCTTACAATAGCAAAGGTTTGGTGTCTCAAGTAAAACAGTATCAATTGTGAAAAACAAATTGAGAGCATATACTGTAACTGATACCGGAATGTAGCATTTCCACGTAGACAACACCCTTAGCGCCCATTCCTCCAGGATAAATTAGAGATCCACTGTGTAAGTAAAGTGCACCTCCACCTCCACCTCCTGCTCCGTAGCCAATCCCTCCTAATGCTGAAGTGCTACCTCCTCCTTTGTTCCCTGAAGGTCCAGAGCCATTGATAAGAATTCCACCCTCTCCACCTTTAAGACCAGAGCTGTTAGACACGCCATTCACACCTGAAATGATTTTGAATGATACTTCACCTTGGATTGACTAAAAGTCCTACAATAGATTTTTCAAGGGCGTAGCCAGGGAGGGCCCTTGGGTACCCGTGTCCACAATCTTTGTAAGCCCTTTTATGTCACGTTAAGTAAAACAAGGTGTGGAGGTCAATATGAAAAGCTGGTGAGCACACTCTATTTGACAAAGTGTAACCCCCCTTTTGAAAAATCCTGGCTACGCTCCTGATTTTATATGGAAGCTTAAGAAGTTGCTAGTTTATTGTTTTTCGTCGTATGATGGACATTGAATCCGTAAAGCAATGCTCAATTTAACTTAAGGTGTTAAAAAAAGTCGTGAGGTATGATTTTTCTGCGAAGTGTTTAGTAGATGTAGATAAGCCGATCATGCTAAGCGGCAGGAAGCTTTTACATAGCTACTAGATTTGATGGATGATTGTCTCTTAAAATTAATTTTTTTCAAGCCAGACTCAACGCCTTGTAATAATACTAACCTATTTGGAAATCAGTTTTCAGCCAGAAGGTCAATATTGCCAGTGCAAACATTGCATGTATTCGTATTTTTCTCAGGTTGGTAAATGCTTCTGATTGGGGTCCGTCTATGAAGTCATAAATTTTATTGATATAGCGATCAGATTACCTTTAGCTATTTTGCTCATCTGCAGGTGTCTTATTCCTTTGAGGTGACTTAGGTTGTATTCAGATTTACTCTTTGAACACCCAGGACCTCCAGGGACAGTGAAGTAGTTGCCAAAATGAGAAGATCCTCCATTGGATATCGATTTTACACTGTGGCCTTCAGCGCCTAATCCTCCGAGTCCCACAGACACATTGATGGCCGCTGGTCCGCTGACATGAACAATTTTTACTGCTACATCACCACTCCTACCCAGTCCTTTCATTATCCCGCCGCACCCGCCTCCCCCTCCTCCGACAGCGAGCACACGCAGGCGATATGTATCATTTGGAACGAAAAAAGTCGTCGAGTTGTGGAAAAGAAATGTTATTGGCTCGCCTAATGAAACAAAGATAGTCAATTAATTGAAAACACTACAATAGCCGTATGATCAGCTCTTATTTTCTTGGCTGATACTTAAATCAATGATGGAGTTAGCGCGCCTGAATGTCGTCTGCCCTATACACGTTACAATGTTACGAAATGTGAGAATTAGTAGCTACGAAATTATGTTCCTGAATGCACCAGTCTTTTCAGGATTGGAGATTATAACAATCTTATCTCTCTGTTTGAGACTTTTTCTTACGATTTAGAGTGAGAGGTAAGAGAACTAGTGGTTTATTTTGATTGGAATGATTATGGAGGGAAATTAAGCAAAGATTATTAAGATATCAGGCATTAAGGAAGGATTTTCAATAATGACGAAAATTTCTGAAATTATTCAATTCAGCTTGTTTCAGGATTTTTTTTAGACGAAGAAGTGTTTCATATATAGCAGGGGTGTTAGCCTCGAGCTATCGTGAAATTCATTGAAATACAATGCCTTTTTTTAACATTAAAAATTAAAAAAAGAAAAAAAAACAGCACCGTGTTTCACATCTTTTAAATTCAAATATATGTGTCGAGTAATTTAAGAGCAAAAATTAAGCTGTGTTAGTCAGACTAAGAAAAAGCGTCAAGTCGAGCTGAGAAGAGAATTGTATTATCAACTTACATTAAGTAGAAGGTAACTTTGCAATAAACAAAAAGTAATCAACAAAAGATACCCTTAATTAAAATGGTGAAAATCAATTATTTATAGCCAAGTGAAAAAGGAAAAAAAAATTACACACGAAAATTTGAACCACCAGTTATTTTTAATTATGTTAGCGATAAGACCACAGGAACTTTGGTGGTGTGTTACTAGCGCATTTTAAGATTTTACTAGGGTCGTGTTTTTATCTATGGTTTCATCATTATGAACCCAAACTTTTTCAGCTGCAAAGCGGATGTTAAATTTTCTTAATAGCTGGCGTTAATGACATTGATGAAAATAAGACGATTTGAAGGTAGGCCAATTATTACATTGATAAATTGATCATGCAGTCTGAAAGAAATTTTCAAAAGGTGATGAAAGAGGATAATTTTGATGCTAATACAGGAAAAATACATTTTATAGATTAGCCGGATTAGGCAATTTATGGATCTCGAGTTCCTTAAAAAGAGACTCAGTGTGTATGAATGGTTTTGAGAAAGTTATAATGTGTATGACTCTCTTCCGAAGGGTGGATGTCTTTTTCCGTTTTCATAATTAATAACTTCAAGCCATTTTACATCGACATTTCAATTGAACTTGAGGATTCTGTCAAGGGAGCAGCAAAACATTGATAGCTATCATTTAAAATATTTCGTTAACACTGTCGGATTGGATTTTCTCCGCATTCATTCTAATGCTCACCAACATCAAAAAAATTTCCGGCTTGCTACATATACGGTACTGGATGTATTTCTCCTTTAATTTTTCCGTGAGGTCTTTCATGCCTGATCATTTGAGGAAAAATGGAGTATAAATATCTCGACCCCTAAAAACTCGGCTGTGTAAACATCTACCATTTAAAAGTATCTCTGATATTTAGAAAGATTTAAGTGGTGTATTAATAATGCTGTTTCAGGAGACGATCGAAATAAATAACAATCAAGAAATAAAATATCTTTTTTTTTTTTTTTTTTTTACTATTTTAAATATGAGAATGGGCAGTTTTCTTTTTCTTATTAATTTCGACATTTTTAAGAAAGATGAATTACTCTACTCTTAGAGAGAAAATTTATGTTGTACACAAGCAAAACAAACAATTTTTTTTAACGTTATTTTTCTGAACGAATACAAAACCAGGAACTGATCGTTGTATCTACCAAGTCTCTTCCCCTCGAGAAGATAAATATTGACCGCGGACGGCACTTGATTTATGTGGGTTCAGAATTTACCTAGAATTATATTATAACGTTGCGATTTCATTGAATGGAAGGCATAGATATCTTACCTTCTGCAATCGTTTCTTGAGAGGATAAAAGTTTCTGACAAAAACGAGCTGAATTATAGCACTAAATGTATAGACCTCAATTTTCATAGCGATCAATACTTATACTTTGTAGCCAACACAAGAGAAACGTCTCTTTGACTTTGCTGAATTCAAAAGTAATTTTTAAGCCATTTGAGGAATAGTCACTCGTTATTCTACTCCAGGTTCTAAACTAAAACTCAAAACACTTTAATATAATGGGATTATTCTGAGACTTTTTATTTAGATCTGAAAGCCAATTATCCTTTCCTGGGTGTGAGGGTGTGTTTTACATTAAATGTGATTATGTAACGGTATGTTGCGGTAAAACGTACCAAACAACGTCAACGTGCCATTTTACACTTGCCTCTGTTAATCACAGTGAGGTATGTTAGGATTAGTTGATTTCCAATTGATTTAAACTGGAAAATAAGAATAAAGGCAATCATGTTCGTAATTGCTGCTGTTCCCATTAATCCAATATCCGTTTGACGTACAAGAAGTGTACAAACCCTGTCGAATGTTCTTTCCAATTGAATTTACCATGTGGAACGAGCAATAAGGCATTCTGATTTCGTCGAATAAAACTGATGACGGATCCGAAAGAGAATGATGTAGTCTGGATAATAATTATTAGTAGGAGGCATGGTTCATCATACGCTGTCGTATACTGTAATTGATAGCCAACGAAAAACACTTTCTTTTAACTGGGGGCGGAAAGGCTAATGAGGAGATGACAATGAGGAGAGCAGAAAACGTAAGAGCAGAATCCCTGATTCAAGGAACCCCAAACAATTTTTACTATTTAAGGTCCTCAGTATATTACGGCCCTTTTCATTGTGTCTAGATCTTCGTTTTAACTGTGTTTTTGTGTTTACGAGTAGGATCAGTTTTTTAAGGATGCAAATTCCAAACTGCGGCGATTCACATTTGAGAATGAATTGTGGACATTCAAGATGCTACTACTATTTGTCGCTGAAATAATAACATTAAATTCGAAGCAAAACTGTAGATAATTATCAAAACGCCGGAATCCTAGACTCTCAAATTTGCAAGAGAAAGAGTTCTAGAAAATGACAACTACCAAAATGCTAAAACAAATAATAGTTCTCATAACATTTTTCCGCGCCTATGAATGACATAGACTTTCGAGTATAAGAATTATTCTAAGTTTGAAGGATATTTCTTTTGTAGCTTGTAGGTTACGATGAAATGTTATACAGAATAACTGTGCAACAATAGAAGAGCTTTCCAGCTTGTCTTGTGTAATTTTGGTAGCTACGAGGTTGGTGCTTAGATTTGGAGGTCGAACATTCTGGCCAAACTTTCTTAGTCTTATTCAGAAAATTTGCATTTACAACCTACAGTTTTGATCAGTATTTGGGAAACTGCCCACCTACCCCTCCCCTAACACAGTTGCCCAGATACTGATATTGATCAATTAATTTCTCTTATCCAGTGCAGAGACATGAGATGGAAACATTCAGTAGCCGGTTTTATCTTCAGTATCATGAATACCATGTGTATCAAGCGGAAATTCCAAAGAGCTGCATTTACTTTTGCATAAGCTGTTGCATTGGTTTGCTTGTTTTGCTTCTCCAGGTAATAGGAAGCATTGACCACTGAAGAACAGTTTTTCTCTAGCATTGACTTTTTTACAACCGTAAAACTGCATGGTGTTTGATTTTGAATTGCCCGTATCTTTATTTTTCCTGTAATCCCTGTTGTTACACACAGGATAAGGTGGCCCAAAAGAGACATTCAACTACTTCGATTGTAAGTTACTAACCCTCAAAAATTGCAACTTGCGATGGCGACTTATAACTTGCAATCGCGACCTAAAACTTGCTATGGCCACTTATTTCAGCGACGGCGTCTTAGAACTTGCGATGGCGACGTAGAACTTGCAATGGCGAAGTAGAACTTGCGATGGCGACTTATGACTTACGATGGCGACTTGCAATTGGCACTTGCGATGATGACCTATAACTTGCAATCACTGGTTAGAACTTGCGATGGCGACTTAGCACTTGCGATGGCGACTCAGCACTTGCGATGGCGACTTAGCACTTGCGATGGCGACTTAGCACTTGCGATGGCGACTTATAACTTGCAATCGCGACTTAGAACTTACGATGGCTACTTATTTCTGCGATGGCGACTATTGACTTGTGATGACGACTAAGCACTTGCGATGGCGACTCGTAACTTGCGATGGCGACTTATAAATTGCAATCGCGGCTTAGAACTTGCGATGACCATTTATTTCTGCGATGGCGACTTCTGATTTGTGATGACGACTTAAAACTCGCGATGGCGACTTAAAACTTGCGATGGCCACTTATAACCTGCGACCGCGACTTAGAACTTGCCATGGCCACTTATTTCTGTGATGGCGACTTTTGACTTGCGATGAAAACTTAGCACTAGCGATGGCCATTTTTAACTTGCAATCGCGACTTATTTCTGCGATGGCGACTTATGATTTGCGATCGCAACTTTGCACCTGCCATGGCGACTTATGACTTACGATGGCGACTTACTTCTTCGTTCCCTTGAGTCGTTAACAGCAACTGCTGGTGGCGGTTTTTTCTTTCTTTTTAAGTGTAAAACGAAATACAACGCTAAAGGGGCCAGAATTTCGGTGTAATTAAAACCAAGACAAAAATACTCCCAACTTGCAAGTTATAAGTCGCCATCGCGATTAACACCGCGATTAACACTATCTCGAGTTTGGAACTTGCCATCGAAAAACTCGAATGTCCCTTATAAGCTACCTTATCACAATAAGTGTTTACTCTGACGTTTGAAATATCTGGACGACACTGAATATCTCCAGATCTTTGATCTAGTTTGATAATATTCGCTGCAGAAGAGCCCATTGTTTCGCGTTCGCCTGAATAACACTGATCTGGGTTTTTTAATAGCGGTTTGTTGAGAAAATGCTTATCCTTTTGACTGGTTTTAATTTCAATTTTTTTGAGTTGACTTCTCATTGCGCTTAGCAGATAATCATGATATTGGATCAAGTCTGTCGGTCGAATAGAACACCAAAACCCAGTACCAAACATATATAAAACACAACTACCCTAGGTATTAAAAATGATGCTTTGTACAGACTTTTGCTGCAAATTGAATAACACTAAAAGTGTTGCATTATCCAAAACGGCTCAATTTGTAATTCCAATAACTTCTATGGTTAAACATAGTATTTTTGCCTGCTATAATGATTCAAGTACTTCCCTATGTTATTTTAATGCGTTTCAAAAGAAAATCTTTATCTATGGCAAAATAGAGCTTATTCCTTTTCCCTAGCTGCAAACACAGGAACAAATAAAAGAACATTTATGCAGTACAAAGAAAATTCAATTCTTCATGAAGATTATTTGGAAAGTGCTGTTTACATTGCTTTTAGGGAAATATTGAGTGGAATATTGTTTCCAATACGTTTTGCTTTGCAAAATTAAATTAAAATTCGTTCTAGAACATTCTCACTCTTTAGTGTGGCTTTATCTTCTACGCGTCGTAGTTAAACCAATATCAAAACACTTTCTTTAAACAGGATGTTTGACACCCGCAGGCATTATTATGTTTCATATTTCCTATCTGAAAAGGCAATTTAAAAAGGCTAAGTATTAGAGTTCCTGTACAGCGTGTCTTGATATTCATGTGCCGTACAATGGCCAATTCTCGTTAATTTTTCTTCACAGCTTTAGGCATACATACACTTGCAGACACGACATTTCTCTCAGAGACCTATCAAACATTATTTCTTGACCTAAGGAAATCACACCTTGGCCGGATTGCAAAAGCAGGAAAGAAGCGGAAGGAAGTGATGAGACACGTTACTTGCGGCAACTACCTTCCTAATCATCAGTCTTCCGTTAAATAAATGATTTAAACGCTGCAACACTATTCTATATGCTCTTATCACACCCTAGTAACTGAGAACGAGATATTTTAAAAGAAGTAAACTGTATTTGGAGCATGACGATGATGAATTAAAAATGTCGAATGAAACTGAAATATGTAATTTCCAGAGCTTTTCCAGAACCGGATAATTGAAAATGATTTAAGTTATAAATAAATTTGACGAAGGTTTACACTCTGATCTCATCACCAATGATAAAAAGTGAAATATGAGACAACGATTCATTTAAAAAGTAGTAAGTCAGACCATTTAACACGATAAAGCTAAATGTTGATTTAAATAACAATAGAGAAAAAAAAATGCGATTTCCAGAATTTTTCATTTGTAATAAGAGCAGTACTTATTTTTTTCTTCATAAGATAATGTTTAGCATTTAAATAAGACTGGCTATATCGCTTCGCCAATCATAGTATTCTTGATACGACACCAGTCTAAACGGAAACTGAACATTTATCGAAAGAAAAAAAAAACTGAAACACGCTTTCTTCGACGCATGAAAAAAACGAATAATTCTTAATTACTGAAGAATTGTAGCTAATGAATTTTAAGTAAAACGCTCAGAATCATGAATTTGAACCATGGCAACCTAAAATTACAAGCAGAAATATCAAGTTCTTTACTTACTTAAGAATTGAGACCTGATGATATGAATCCTAGGGGCAAAGATAAAACCCCAAAAGCAAGAAAAAAGAGACGCAGCGAAGGAAGTGAGAAATAAACATGATTATCGTTCTTTTGACTGTAACACCGTTTAAGAGCTTAAGAGCTTACCTTTCGATGAGGCCTTGTACGTGTCCAAACAGACAAAAACGTACACCAAATGGTTTAATTTCATATTTTTATAGCAAAAGGTTTTTTGTTCAATTCTCACCAAATTTACGATGATAGTAGCTTTACAGTGATATACCTTGCCTGAATTAAAACAGCGTTGAAATGGGAAATAAAACATGCAAAACAGAGACTTAAACTTTGAAATATTGAAATTAATCTTTTGTTTTCGGATTTAGGGAGGTCTCAGGATAAACAGATGCCAATTGTTACGTTATTAAACGTTTCAAGTCTTGGCCAATCGCCTGCCAGTCGCAAAGATTTTTCTCGAAGAGTACGGCCTCAGGCAATTTTTATACGACTTTTCAAATTACCGTTACACCTTGTTACGATTTCTATTGGATGATGGGATGTTAATCACCTTGTTTTGGAAAAGTTGAAACTAAAACTTAGCTTTTCTGCTTTTAAATTCAAATTAGGTTGAAATTTTGGTGGTTTCGACAGACTTAACAGTCTTTGTATTTTTCAACTAAAAATATTTTGACCAAAAGTAAGTTAACTTTCTTGCACTCTTTCGCTCCAAGCCTACTCTTGGCTCAAGTTCTTCACACTCCAATGGAAACAGAAAGGTCTGCTATCCAGGTTAATGAAATGATTTAGTTTTTATCTAGCTTTGCTGATGTACCATGTTTTTTCAATGCAACATTAGTATCATAAATTACATTCTTTTACCTGAACAAATCGAGTGAAATGCTCTGTAAGATTTGGATGCTTTCAACAAGATTAACCACTAGTAACATATGGAATGTATACAACTCCCGTCTTAATTACTCTTACGGATAGTTTGACGGTATATACTGTACAGTGAAGAGTGGAAAGAATGGGTGAAATGTAAAATTCCCTAAAGTTCGATAATGTTGACGTGCCTGGTAAAGGAATTAATTTTAACACTGCCATGTATTGAATTGCTTTCTATACTTGTATTAACTCCATCTCGTTTACTCCATTTACTGTCTTTTATCACAAGGGCGTCACGTCCATACAAGCCTCTAACTGTCCAAAACTCGTTTAATTGGGCTCATGTTGAATCACTTAAAAGCTCTTTTATTAGCAAATGAAAGCAAAAAGTAAGAATGCTTTGACAGATAACACCTTTGTTATGAAATAGGTTGTTGTTCATCGTGGTAGTTGGATGATATTATAAGTTTGTTCTGATGTCTCACGGCAAGGTCACTTGATGTGGAACGCAACGTTTTGACTGCTTACTGCAAGTCTTCGTCAGGCAATGGGGTAGACAACAAGATCGCCTTCCTCGACACCCTCGTAACAAGGAAACCCGACGGTAAACTACTCACAAACTCACAAGTGTATATAGAAAACCCACACACATCGACCAGTAGCTCGCCTATGATTCGCACCACCCACAATCTGTTTAGCGCGATATTTTCAATCGTTTACATGACCGAGCTAAACGCGTCACCAAGCCATCCAGAACAGCCCAGGAGAAAAAAACATCTATCCACAGCTCTCGTCGCCAACGGCTACCCTCTGTCCCTCTTAAAGAAGGTGACCAAAACCAGGAATCCAACGCCCGAGGGGGAAACAGCAGAATTCAAGTCTACCGCAGTGATGCCATACATCAAAGAAGTCCCGCCGCCACCCACAGCAACAAGAAATACGCACCGTCTTTAAATCCGACACCACACTAAGATCTCGGCTGGTCAGACAAAAAGACCCCGCTGATCCAAACAAGCAAGATGGCGTAGTCTACAAGATACGATGCACATGCGGCAAAGTCTACATCGGGGAAACAGGACGATCCATGCAAGAAAGAATGAAAGAACACGACAGTGATATATGACTCGCACGCACTCAGAATTCTGCGGTTTCAGAACATGCCAACGGAACCGGACACAAGCCGCTGTGGAACGAAACCAAGCTTATTGACCGAGAAAGGCACTGGTACACAAGGAAAGAGAAGGAGGCAATTCACATAAGACTCGACCCAAATAACATTAACAGGGACAGCGGAGCCGAAATACCGGAGGCGTGGATGCCTACAATAAGAAAACATCTAAACCAACGACGCACGAAAAACCAGCCAACGCCTGGGGAAGCCATGATACATGGGAACAATCGCCGGATCGAAATGCACCATTCACAACAGACCACCATGATATATAATGCTGTGCCACAACCAGTCGACCCCATCGCCTGAAGAAGACTTGCAGTAAGCAGTCGAAACGTTGCGTTCCACATCAAGTGACCTTGTCGTGAGACAACAGAACAAACTTATAAAATCAGATAACACCTTTGTTACGCCAGGCAACCACATAGGGTCACTCATCAAAGAATAAGAAGTTAAGCAATGTAATCTAAGGATAGGTTTAAGATGTTTTTTTTTTGTTCTCTTGATCTTCGCTTCTTTTCCATTTTGTTTATGCCATGCATTTATTAATGCTCATCCGTCTACTCTTCTTTCTTAACAAAAAATGACTGACTCTTAAATCAGTATTATTTCGACTGAGTGCACTTTTGATAACAAAAAAAATTTGAAAAAATGAAGTAGATAAATTTAAAGAACAGAAATATAAAACAGAAAAAAAACTCTGATGTCTCCATTTGAAATGCGCATTTTCGTGGTAGTCTCTCTTAAAAGTATTACAGTCAAAATAAAACTTTTGTTTTGTTTTGTTTTGATTTGGACGAAAAAAAGAATCTCTTTTCGTAAGTCTAAGCAAGACATTGACGGGGAGATACAACTTAAGAAAACCACTTCTCGGGAATTAAAGAGTAGATATCATTCATTGCTTCTCTTCTTAACTGCAAAACTTGAATTAAAAAATTGTTTAATTAAATCTGAGTATAAGACAAATCTGGATATTACTAGTCCTCGAGCTTTGCTTTACCAATAAAAACAAATAAGGTTTATGTTACTGAAAATGAAAGAGTAACAGACTCAACCCTTCAGTAAATTTTAGAGTTATGCACAATCATTGAAAGCAATTTAAGATCACAATCATTGTAAATAACAATACAGGCATAAGCTGTCGAATCTTTCAAAAATGCTAACTTTTTACTAACCGATCGTGAGGGCCATAGAGGGATTATTTGCCCGAGGCAGTTTTTTGTAAGGCCCTTGCTGGGCTCGGTCCTTTCAACAACGAGGGTCAATGTATCTCATTTGAGCTCAAGCAAGCGGGGTTAGTGAGTAGTTTATTATATGATGCTCGCACCAAACTTGTTTATTTTGAGTTCGCCGACTTTCGTGAACAAAAATACACAGCTTATGTCTGTTACCGTGAAAACAGTCCGTATGGCAAAATACGGACCAGGTAAGAACCAAACAGGACGCTCGGATTTACCTTTGGAATACCTTGCCATACAATGAATACAGTTACTTGTCATGCCTTTTCTTCTCACTCATCAAGATGATGAGCTGATCACTGTCTCGTTACCCTTTCCTTGAGAACGATTAGTTGTATTTTAAGTTGCATTCATATGCGAGAAATTTTCATCTGACACTATTCGTCGGACATAAAAGATGCACTCAGGAAGAAAATGATTAGGAATTGTTTATCATTTGCTCACGTAAAGGCGTAAAATTTCATTACGTGGTCTAACGAGTGACCAAGAGCACTCAAATTATCTGTTAAACCAAGCATCGAAATCATGGACGGAGATCTTTAGATGATAAAGGATTATTTTTTTCAATTACTTACTGAATGCTTTCTTAAAGTACGGCTCTTGTGCACACAAACCAGATTTTCGAACAGATTACAATTTTTATAGTTTAGGGCAGATAATTGTGTAAACAGACATTTGTCATTGTTGGCACGTCCCCAGTCGCCACAAACTTCCATTTTTTCTTTCTATGATAATCTCTTTGTTTGAACATTGAACTTCCTTTTTTAGTGGTTAGCAGCTGTACTCGGTTGACAGTGCTCTTACCCACTCCACAAAGTTTACAGCGACACGTTCCAAATAAACAATTCAACGAAGAGTGATCCGATAGCCCGACTCCCTTAAGAATAATTTTTTATATTCCTATACATGTAATTTTGGCATGTGATTAAGCTTGAAGACAGGGAGAAAAGATAAAATTAATATGACATACAACGATGAAATAAAGTGTTGATTATTGTTGTATTTTTAACAATAGAAGATCTTCTCAAACCAATCATTTGAACTGTATATTCGTTAACTAACCACATGGAGATAAACACAAATTTGAAATGCACTTGAAATATTAAATTTTAATTCTCATACAGGTACTAGAAAATATAATGAAGAAAATAACAGTAATAGACGAAGATAACGAGGTCGTTAAAAGGATCGTAAGGGCAAAACTACTTGAAATGATGAGTGAGTACGTTTTATATATGATGGAATGAGAGTTTATTCGTTGGAAAACGAGGCAATGTTTCACGAAAACGGATTGCTTGTTTACAATCAGTTTTGTTCAAAATCAATGACGAGACGTGACAAGAAAATATCAAAATTTATGTGAGATGAAACACGCTTACGAAGATTCTCTAGACGACTGTACTTAAATGGTAAAAATTATTTTATTTTGTCTTTGGATTAATATTTTCCTTCTGGAAATTTTTGAGGGTAAATCATTTGCGCTTCTCAATAACTATAAAAAAAAAACATTTTTGAAAAAACACAAAGTTTCTCTTATCCGGGAGAATAGAGCAGCACCTTCGTTAAGGATGTAGATACTATATCGTGTCATTCAGTGGAAAATCTAGTTTTCAAAACGACGAAAGGATTAAAACAAGCGATTAAACCTTTTTGAACATTCAAAATGGCTGGTCAGTAAACTTTACGAAACGACACAAATAATGCTGGTTTCAACTGGATTTCACTGTCGTTATTTCTCAGATAAGCGGGATTTGATAATCAATGAAAGTTTCATGCTCATTTAAACTGGTAGTCACCACAATTCAAAGAGTTTTTTCGTAGTACACCCAGGTTGTAAAACCAAAATCATAAGCGTTACACTGTTGAGAACAAAAGCTTTGTTACTTTAATGCCTTTGTTCCATCTCCGCTTGGTAAACATAGAAATTTAAATCAGTCAGTATAATCGATTGCTAGTTAAGTTCTCGTTCGAATGTGTGTGTATGGGCCGGGTGAGCAATAGACGTTGATTCAGCCATGTGTTTGAGTCGGTCAAGATCATATGTACATCTCTCATCGCACGAGGTAAATTGATGTCTTTTCTTTAAGTTTTTATGCCACTTGACAAGCCATCCCGAAATACAACCGGTGTTCCGGTGTTTGAGAGTAAATCTTGTCTATATAGATATACATATATATATATATATATATATATATATATATATATATATATATATATATAAAACCATTATCTACGATCAAAGAGATTGCAAGGAAGTGCTACAACTAGCTTTGTCGGATTCGTTAATGCATAAATGTGAATTGTGGATATTAAACTTCAAAGAAAAACGAGATGTAAAAAACCAATCACAGATTGAAAACTCTTCTTTCTTTCTTTCCAACCAAAAAGATCCCTCGTTATTGTTTTCATCCTCAATCGTGCATCTCTTCTCCCCCCCCCCCCCCCCCCCTTATAAAGAAAATATCATATATGTGCAAATATGACGGGAATATGCAAAGGCCATCGCGGGAACGGATTGTTGTTTTCAGCTGTGGGCACTAAAATCCTCCTCGGTCAAATTTATTTGATAGATATACCTTTTGAAGCAGTAATTCAAACTATTCCTTTTCTTACAGCTGAGTGAGTGATGAGGAAGATATCAATTTTTATGTCAGCAATCTTTTTCTTGTCGTCACGGGCAAGCAAAGACTTTGGAAGGTAAGAAACACTTGCTGTGCAAAGAAATCTTCATAAATTTTGATCACGGTTGCTTCCCGATGTGTTCGGTTTAAAAAAATTAACGCTAAACTATTCAAGTTTTTCGCACAAAACTCTTGTCAATCTTCTCCATTCTCAACTTTCTCGTTCATCTCTGGTTAACTCCTTTTATTCTGGTCTATTTTCATCTTGTCAAACGGTATTCGAGAGTTCTTCCAGTTTCAGGTAACTTCTTGGTGTGAAAATTTTTAATATTGAGCCGAATTGTGGTTCTGAAGCCCTCTTTTTCCCCCGTACTTTCACGGGTGAGAGTTTTCTCGGCGATGTGAACAAACAAGACGAGAACTGGGAAAAGGAATAACCCTGGAGATTGACTTGAGCCAATTCATAACAGAACATCCAACAAAAACGTTAAAATAAAACTTTGTAATTATCGTGCAGCCAGTCTACTGTAAAAATGACACTTAATCACCAATGGGGAATTTAAACCATTTTAAAACCATTGCAAGTCAAGTCACATTACTTAGCTAAAAAAAAGATTATTGCACAAAACAAACATTCGACCATTGTGTCACATTAGCGTCATTTAATATGAATTTGTCTCTTTAGAAGAAGTTATGAGAACACAACTAAAGTTCTCGACTCACTTTCGAAAACTCCTAAATACGACAAGCGGATACGGCCCTACCACGAAGGTAGGGTGCTATTTTGCTCATTTAGACTTTCAGTCAGTGACTTAGTGAGTCAGTCGGTTTATAGGTCAGCCTGTCAATCACTCAGGCTATCAGTGGTTCTTTATGTCAAAGTTTTTGTCTGTCCACCAGTTATCCAGTTTGCCAGTCACCAATGTATTAGGTTCGTCAGACAATCAGTTGGTAAGTCAATCTGTCAGTCATTGCAACTGTAGTCTTTCCCTAAGTCAGCCGGTCAGTTCGTCAATAACTTCTTCAATTCATAGTTAGTCAAACATTCACGCATTCGATAGGGCAGACTCTCAGTCACGTAATTACTTATTTACACAGTAGTCATTAAGCTCATCCCTCCGTCAGTCATTCAATCAGTCAGAAAGCAGTCGGTCTTTCAGTGAGTCAGTTGTTCAGTCAGTAAGTTGTTCAGTCAGTCAGTTGTCCAGGTACTTGTTTGAGACAATTATTCAATAAAGTCCGAGGGCACAAGCATTGTTGTTGAATCTCATCAGTGAGATCATTTCCCCACAGGTCCACCTTTGAACATTTCAGTTTACATGACAGTCGTTTCGTTTGGTGCAATAAAGGAAATAAACATGGTACGTGACAAAGTGATTTTTTAAAATGTTGAAATGTAGAGGAAAACAGCTGTAGAGCGACCTTCGTGAGGAATGCACTTGTATGGAGGACAAGCAGCTTTTCAGTCCAGCTGATGTATTTTTTCCATCATACTTACGAGTTTTTTGAGCGATTAATTTAGAAAATTCTCTGTGAATTAGGAAAAAATACAACACAAACATATATTTCATAAACTGTTTGTTTCTTTGATAGGAATATACCCTAGATATATTTTTCAAGCAAGCTTGGAACGACCCACGATTGAGGCATGATCTAAAGAAACCAATTCTTCTTTCTGGAAGTGAAAAGGTCAAGTTCTGGCTTCCAGACACTTTCTTTCTGAATGTAAAGACAGCCAAGTTTCACCATGTTCCTGCTGCTAATAGCAGAGTTGTGATTAAACCGAACGGGGATATTGAACTCAGTGAGAGGTGAGAAGCTTTTACTCTAAATGTTCAATTGTATCCTTTGAAACGAACCGCGAAACGTTATATTTTGATCTCTCTCCTAAGAATTTAAACCTCTAAATAACCAGAAACTTATCATTTTCGTGAAGTCAATCCGGCTTCGTTGTACATTTTGAGATTGTCACCCCACTTGTAAAAACGATTGACTTTTTCGTCTTCCTTCTCTTCTTATCCTAAAGGCTTACAGTTTCTGCGTCATGTAGGATGAATTTAAGAGAGTATCCACTAGACACTCAGACGTGTGTTCTTGAAATTTTAAGCTGTGAGTATTATTAACCTTTCTAACTATGACAAATTTCTTTGTAAATTTATTTAGGATGTCTTGGTTTTAAATGTCCTCATCACTTTTTCGGTGGGTAATACAATGATAATCGACAGAAATGTTAGATTTCAATCAGCTCTGACATTTAAGACGTTCACTTGGTTCATTGTTTTTGCTTGAACTATTTTTTCCCTTATTTTCCAAAACGTATTCGGCAATTTATTGTTTTCTTGGTTTTTCTAGACTCATATGACATTAATGACATGGATTACCATTGGGACGACGAGAATGCAGTTATAATATTGGACGATGAAATGTCAGAGTTCGAACTGGCTAATGCGCAAAGTGAGCGCAAGCTTGTGAAATACGTCATAGGTATGCCTTTAAGGAGTCTTTTTCCTCATTCACCTTTTCCCATGGATTCACATTCATTTAACCAAACCAGTGATTCGAAAACATTAATTACAAATTCAAAGTGAGAGTACTTTCTTTTGTAACCAAAGTAAGTAGATATGCCTTTTTATACTGTCTCAGATCTTTTTTTCAAGATTGGCAATTTTGTTTAAAACGTGTCATACTGTTATGAGTCTAATTACAAAAGCACGTGCAGTTTTCTTAAATCGTAAAAATGTCTCCTTTGAATTTTACCCTCTTTATGTTGCACGAAGATTTACTTTAGGTAGTTGAAGTAGTCGTTGTTTAGTGACGACAAAAAATAATGGATAGTTCATAGAAGTAAATTAATTAAACTTCCATTTCATCAGTTAAGTTACACTGGAGTGAACGAGTTGGTCAGTTTATAAGAGTCTATATCGCGATGGTCCTTAGTATGTGAAATCCCCATTTAGCTTAAGAAAAACGAATTATAATCTCTAGGGAGATGGATATATGTTAGCTCTACCAAGTTTAACTTGCTGTTGAATTAAGTTGATAACTCAGCAAGTCTAAGTGAATTTCAATGCAACCTTAAGAAAGGTATTCTCAAGAATCATGGTTTCATTTAATTTTTCACTATCAATAATTTCAAAATACTTCATTTCAAATTATGTTTGTAATTCACTTAATCATTTCATGACGCATGCACATTTTGAACGAGTCATAGCCCCTGTTCGATATATGTATTGTATAGAACTTTATTGTTTTGTTTTGCCTCCAGTAAATGTAGCAATCTGAAGATTTTTTATCTTTACAGGTACTTACACCCATTTGGTCGCAAAGTTTGTTTTCAAAAGAAGACTGGCATATTCGTTCATTCAAATCTATTCTCCAACGTTCCTCATCGTCGTTCTTTCTTGGTTGTCATTCTGGATTTCTAAAGACGCAGTTCCCGCGAGAATTGCTCTTGGGATTACCACAGTTTTGACCATTGTTACACTCATGGGTTCACTCAGAAATTCTGTCCCTAAGGTAAGGTAATGATTTTCTTGCATTAATCTTACTTTTACCCTTCTTACATCTTTTTGATAGAAAAGATGCATGACTTAGAGGCAAAGGGAAATAATTGGAAAGTTCTGGCTGCAGGCAGCCACCACTTTCCCAGATTTGGTCATTGGTTTCCTGTTGTAATGTTGAGGAATGCTCTCATCCAATCACATTCGAAGTGTTAAAAACAGCTCCCCACATTTGGTTGTTGTAGGAAATATAGTGAATTAGAGGAGGTATGAGATGATTGGTTTTAGCCTGGAAAAATTTTGCATCCGCGCAAAGATCATTTTCGGAAAGAGAGCATGGTCGCATGTCCACACACACGCAAAAAAAATGTCCGTAGGCAGTAATAATAAAGCTATAGTTATCTCTCCAAAGGTTTCTTACATCAAGGCAATCGACTCATATCTCATTGTCTCCTTCATCTTCGTCTTTGGTGTCCTACTAGAATACGTAGCAGTTCTAATGCATAGCGAAAGAAAACGAATGAAGGCAAGGAAGAAACAAAATTCATCATCAAAAGATTATGCATTAGCGGAAATGGAGATAGAAAATTTTAGTGCTAATGCAGCTCCAAATCATACAAACACTCCCCTTGTATCTCGCTCGAGATCAGCACACAGCCTACCACCTCAGAGGTCACCGTCTTCGTATAGTTTACCAGTGCGTCCAGTATCGTCATACAGTTTACCACCGAAATCTGTCCTTCGAAGCTCTTACCCACGTCAGGTCAGTACTGAGTAACGCAGACAGAGCAGGCCGATCGTTAGGAATACTTAAAATTTTTCGTTATAAAACATGAAAATGAGGAACCTTTGACGACTATGGAAGAAGTTGGTTGAGGAGTGGGAATACATTTTTTAACTATCAATTTGTAAACCTTTCTACATTGATCGTACAAGTGAAAGAAAAGCCCGGATGACAACAACAACTAACGATAACAATAACAAAAATTACTCGTTTCTTATTCTTCCTATGTAAATAACCACAAGCCAAGACTTTTACAGACATATAAAAACCAAACTTGTCCATGGATGCTTACATGGCTCAACATATTTCTATAATGTCTTGAATGTAAGCCCAGGAGAGATTCTTACAGTTGACATCCATTGTTTCGTGTGATTTTGTTTCAGAACGTTCCTGGACCAGCTATCCAACACAGTCCTTACACGACCAATCCACCCAGAACAACCATCATACAATGTATCCCCAGCTTCTGCTTAGCTCTTGGGTCAAATAGTGAGGTGGATATCTTTGACAGGATTGCCCGAATAATTTTTCCTTTGAGTTTCTTTGTGTTCAACATTGGTTATTACTTCAGATATTCAAACTGAGAGTACTGATATATAGTCTTGGAAACGAGAAGGAATTTACGCAACATCGGTTAGGATACGAGAGTTTCGTTGTAGTCTTCGTTTGAATTATTTGATTGCAAGTTAAGTAGATATAGAAATTTTAAGAAGCAAGATCTGTAACATGAGAAACACTAACTAAAGGTTTTTCATAACGGCCAAATAAAGTGCGATTTCCATTACCGGTGCTCCCTGTATAAACAAAACTGACCAATCCGATTACAGGAAGCGAACATTGGATTTCACGAAAATTTTTTATCATCGCTACTTATTTAGCTCTAAGTAATGACTGGTTCAATGGAATTTAGTTGGAATTATTGTTCGTCTCCTATAATGCGTTTTGGTTGAGTTTGTTCACGTGACCCGCTTTAAAAGTGATGTTCTGTAAGAAGAAAGTTTTAAAAGAAGTCTTTAAGTTTTTCTTTATGCTATTTTGAAACATAGAGAAGAGCAAATATTAAACAGTCCAATTAGAGCGCTATCAGCTATCTTCGTTTCGATTCCGTCTCAAATTCATACATATGAAAGAGATCCTTCAAACTCCCCTTTACAGATCTAGAATGTATGAGAATTTTAAAATGATGAGTACACTGGATCTTTTAGTCGTACTACCACTTTCTTCATTGACGCCGAGTCCTACGGAATCCGAATGCTGCCGTTGAGTAATTATCTTTTGTTGGTGTACTTAACAATAAAGATCGGTTCAGATTTAAGTTAGCAACTACAATTGCATAAAAAAATCACTTTCTCCACCACCACTCGCAGGAGGCAAAGAGCAACACTTTTAGAGACGCCTGGCGGCTCTTCCAAAGCTTAATTCCATATCAAACGAAATTATTCATACCATGAAAAGGAAATATCATAGTTTTTCTTATTAATACTACTAACCTATTCAAAAGTATATTTTATTTTGTTACTGTTTAGAAAAAAGAGTTCGTATTCTCTTGGTTTAGAATTTATGTCTCAGTGAGGTCGGAGAACACCGTGTGTCTCTTTTCAACGCAGGATGAAGGCCGTACCTTCTTTAGAACTCTCAGACTCTTTCCGAAATCTTATCTCTGTAGCTTAATTGGTATTTTGATATTAGACAGAATGGCCAGTAGGTTTTATCGAAACTTTTGATCGCCTAGCCGTGTTAGGGGTGGTAAAGAGGATACTGAACTCTTGGTTCTTGAATTTTGCCATGAAACTCTAAACGGCGAAGTCCAGGGATCGTGCAATCCTCACTGAAATTGGAATATCAGGTGGTTGAATAATTTAAGTTGATCTTCATACACATGATCGGTAACCACTGTCTTAAATGTAATGTGCACCTATCAAACCTCGATGAATAAAATCCTGGTAAGTAATATGAAAAAACAAAGCATGCGTATAGTGAATCTATTTAATCTGTCTTCAATGTTAACCCTTCCGAGTGTTATCTGAAGTCACATACTTGTTACATATCGGAAGGTGGATGCTTTCCAAATGTCGACAACTCATAATAAGCCCAGTAAACCGCATTAAATACAGCGTAACAAAAAGGAAAAAGATAACGACATACTCGGTCAATTGAGCTACCTTCATTCCTTACAAAAGCATAGCGCATATACTCTTTGGCCTTCCTTACTGAGCTATGTTTCCCTTTCTTAGACTTTTCTTTCGAAGATTCCAGACTCTCTACTTTGATATCCTGCAATTCTTGTATGCTATTAAACACGTCTATCTGTCATTTAAAGAAAAAAAAAAGGATGTCGGAAGGTTAAAGACAACTTCAACATTTGAATGCACCAAAGTCGATCATGGTCCAGACAACACAAAGAGGATGAAAATGGTTTGTGTACGTGTAACATCGTTAAGGGCTAAAAATAATTTATTCATCGCAAAGGTAGGTCACATAACGCGGGAAACTTTGGATTGCTTTACAAGCAAGACAAAATTTCGCTTATATTTTTCACTACATAGTTCAACAAATGCAACTTTCCGATGTTATAACATAACCAGTGTAGAGCACGTGGTCTGATTGGGCAATTCTGTGTTTACTACTTTTTTAAGGGTGAGCGCTGCAGACCTGAGCTAAAGTAATGTCTAAGCAAATGTAATGACTAATTTTTGCGTTCGCGCGTTTGTTTTGTCTACACAAACATTTTTGGTGTAATAAAAAAGTAACTCTTGCGCTAAAATGTATCAGTGTACTACACTACAGGATTATATAATGATGCATGCGAGAGGTTACTATGCACGTAAGAAGCGTAAGAGTCGCTCGAGTCGATAGTCGAGAGCGACTCTAGCTTCTTGAGTTAAATAGCGAGCGCGCGCAACATTAAAAAAATTTTTTTGGTCATTAAATATAAGTTTATAAAGGTAGATAGGCCTCCTAGACAGTTTTGACTGTAACAGTTTTGCCTCAGCAAAGTGGAGGATGGTGGGTTGTGTTTTGATTCAGTGAGGTTAACGTGGTATTGAATGAAACTGGGATTCATTACATGAGAAACGTTTGTTTCTTCCCGAGGGAGAGAAGGTGCAGCTTGAAAGGTAAATTTTGTTCAGTTTTGCCTTGGCGGAGAGAAAGTCCAAATGTTATCTGTCTTTAAAATAATAAGAGATGAATGGATCGGTACTTCTTTGCGTGCGCGAGCATTCAAAATAACTAGGAGTCCTTCCGTTTTGATACAACTTCTATTAGAGGAAAATTAACAATATTCCTGTCTCTCACAAGGAAACGAGTGTTTGAAGTCAACTAAGATCACGTTTTTCGAGGGCAAGATTGTTGAGGAAGAGGGTCAATACCAATGGAATTCTCTTTGCTTTAGAGGCATTTGTAAAAGGAGTCGGTACAGTCACGATTTTTTAATAATTCTCACATTTTCTAGCCGCTACCATTTATAAATAAATTGATGTCTACAAAGGTGGCTGAAGTTTCCAAATTTCTCAAGTAAATTTACCGAAGTGCTGAATGAAATAAATTAATTAAGTTGATAGATTGGTCAAGATTTTCTTCTTCAAAATAGGCAGTAAAAATGTAGTCAACGATAAAGTGTCCGAAAAGATTCTGGTTTAGGTTTGTTCTTTTGGTTGAGAAGTTGGTTTTCAATTTATTCGTGGAAGAGATTCTCATCACTAGGCCCCATTTTCATAAACTTCCACGAATAAGTTTATCTCTTTAGAAGAGATTGTATACATGCCTCGATAAAAGCTGTGTCTAAGCGAAACGCTAGTATTACCTTTGAGCCGTTTGCCTCATTGTTATTTCCTGAGAGATGTGTACTACTGACACGTCTTTGGCGTTTTATTCCAGTGTTAAGCAAAACTAAAACGTACTCAAAGACTACCGCGAAAACGAATGCAAACGAAACGATAAAGTAGACATCCACTGCTTTTATATATGATACCTGAAATGTGAAAAATACAGCACGAGTAACTTCTATTTACGGAATGATTCCTTATAAGGGATATGACCTTAGCTAGGCAAGTTTGATGCAGATTTTATCGCGGAAATCTGATGGTGTTTCTTAATGTTTAATAACTGCGAACAGCAATTAAAAGTGTGCTTTACTATAAGGGATCTCTGCTAAAACTGAATCACAATAAGACTCCAGAAATAATCAATAAACTGAAAGTATACTATTACGAGACTCACTAAAAGTTCGTGTTACAGTTGACTAACGAAGACACCTATATGCAATGCCCATCGCCAGTTTGTAAAATAAAAACAATAAAAAAATTAAAATAAAATACAAGTATCAAGGACAAGGATTGTTGCTAATAACAGACCTTTGGTAGAGAACTCCTGAATGAGCCAGTAAATGTCACAATAGAAAGTACAGTTGTACTTCCAAGCGCTACACGGGCTGGAACAGATTCTTCAGGAATCCAAAAGGAAAACCAAGACAAGACCACAAGCATGATAGTAGGGATGTAGATTTGAAGAAGTGCATATCCCAGACGCCGTTTGAACCAAAAACGAGCCACGAGTTTTGTATGTGATCCTAACACAGGTCGAAAATCAATACTTGATAATCCATAATTTGATTTGTACAAAAACAACTTAAAATTGAGATAGGTAAATACTTTAAGGATCCTATAATTCCTTTAAAAATAAATCCAGGTCTTGGATTATGAAATCAATAAGAAAGTGATTCTGTGGAGAACACAGGGACAAAACTACTAAATATAGGCAAAGAGTCAATGACGGTGAGGAGAAACTTTGTTATACTAACACCTCAACTAGAATTCCGAAGTTGTTCGGAAACCCCTTCAGGCAATCCGATTGTTTTCCGCAGAATCAAGCAAGCAAGCAGATTTGCTTGGCAAACATTAGTTTTGAAATTCTGTGCGACAGCATCGTTTTCAGATATGAGTCTGTTCTATGGAGAAGTGAGAGAGTAGTTTAAAGAATACTGTAATGTTATTATACAATTTATGCTCTTTTTAATTCGAATTACTGGCTAAAGAATCAAGTTTGATTTCGTTATTACTCACCGTCAGCATAAACCTCATATTTGGTTAAGGTTTCAGTGTCGATGAGCGCTAATTCGGCTAAATGTTCGTCCTTGACAGTTATCGGATCATCTCGACTTTTATTCAACCACCTGAACTCGAGATTTTCTTCAGTATATGCATCTAAACAGGAAAGAGGTTCAATAGATAAAAAAAATGGTAAATATAGCGGCCATAAAAGCAAAGCAGGCACAGTCTCTTCGACACATCCCGAAAATGCCCGAGTAATAAAAATTAGTCAAATTTTACTGAAATTTCTCGATTTTCACAAAGAACTTTAAACAGTTTTCTCAAACCACCGATGCACTGTATGGAAATCAAAATGTGCATAAGCAGTGGTTTGCTCGTTGATGTCAGGAATATGCAGTACTTAATACAATGGATAAAATCATTTATTTGAATACTCAACAAGTTGATAACTCTAAGTCACACATCTGTTCATCCATTGGATAGTCCCTTAAGTTCATAGGGCATCCTGCACTAATGGTTATTCTGTAAAAGAAAATGGATTTTTCTAGATTTATGAGCATGGTCTATGCGTAAATGTAAAGAAAAAGCTTTAAACCACCAGGTGAAGCTGAGGATGTCTATTCATCTACACTTCCCATCTTTGTGGCTAAAAATAAAGTTGAACCACTCATCATATTAATTTTACAATTAAAAATGAGCAAAGAGAAGTGTACCTTTGAATAAGAAATAGAAGCAACGAAATTCTTTAAATCTGATTTTAGTATCCCGATTCTTTTTTCATTCCGTAAATACCACCAGGTTTCACGTAAATCATCATAAGTTGCTTCATAACCCAAAGGAATAACAGTTTTATTAAGGCTCTACCGTTGTGAAGGATGTGTGACAGATGAGCTTGATTTAGGAGCCTCCGTAAGCGTGTAATGGTTAGGATATTCGAAGGACCAGTCAGGAAGTCATGGGTAGACTCTAACTGGGAACACTTGGATACCACTCATTTTAGAATTCCTTCAAACGAGTTTCCTTCTGTCACAGTGAAACTTTCCCAACAAGGACAAATTAAATAAGCCTATAGCAGCCATTCCCACTTACATTAAAGTGAGAAGCTTATAGTCGATCTTTTATATTCATTTCACAAAAACGGGCTGAATGTACCTGTGGTTTATATATGTTGCTATCGATAACGCGGAATTGAACTTTTTCGATTCACCTTATAGCGGATGTGATATCTTCTTCCATAAAGGGAATTCCATTTATCTTCACAACTTCACTGCAAAGTATACTTACCTTGAACTGTAAGTTACGAGACCCGCGGGGCTTATTGAGACTTTGCTGTTTTCCGAAATGACGTCATGCACAGTAGCACTTCTCACGTTCAAGAAAAAAGTGTCAGGGAGCCAAATCAGGTGCTTGGCGTTTGCAGGCAAAGTAATGGAATAATTCAACGAATGTTTCAACCGTGCATCCATCCACTTTTGCCAGATCACAAGGTCTAGGGAAAATTCCTGTGTGCGAAACAGCAGCAAATGATCTTCTCTCACTGTTACATGTATATCTGACCCTTTTTAAAAGACCCACACAGTAATACTTGTGGTGTTTCACTCAGTAATGTCTATTTGTTTCCATCGCATCGATTTACCTGGATAAGCATTACTTTTGGCATTAAGAATAACCAGTTATTATTCCTTTAGAGTGTTTCGACTATATTTAACAAAGTCCATCAAACTGGAACGAAAATCTTCTATAAAAGTAGAAGAGGATGAGGCTTCTTAGGCAACTAAAAGGGAGTTAGGCATGGTGCAGTTTCAATCTTTCTCATTAAAAGCGGATCATGATATATCACGTTTCCTAATTAATCGTGGATCAATTTATTAGTCAATGCATCTATACGCTATAGACGTTTTTGTAAACTAAAACAAATAATTTTTTCTCGCTCCTTTTGGTCATGTGATCATTATATCCATACAATGTGCACGCCAAGGATAATTTTCAGATTATAGCATGGTGGCTGAACCAATCAAAACTCCGAAACTGCCGGACATAAGGACCCACTTTTTTAACAAAAATAAAAATTTACCTCTGTATTTGTCATTAATCTTATTAACTCGATTACAATAAGCCTAGTTTTTCATACCTCGTTCATTTCCCTTACAGCTACGAAATGTACCACAGTTAGTTTGACGGTGACATTAACTGCGTAACCTGTTGATTACCACAAAAATAATTCTTGTTTGCTCATCAGGTTTAATTTGTTAAAGCTCAGAACCTTAAAATGTTTTGATTCAGTATTTCACCTTTGTGATACGGCCGCAGATATTTGTGGTAAGTATCAGGATCGGTTATTTCATGGAGCTTTTCTGCGGTTTCTTGATAACTGCAAAGATGAAAAATTGAAGATGGTACTTTTCTTTTCAGCTCAAGAAAAAGGGAGCAACAATCATTTCACATTTTTACTCTTGGGATCTAAGTATCGATTCTCAACACCGTCCGCCATACATTTCTTACAATCTTATCTTAAAGAATTTCATGTCATATCACGTGGTATTCCGTAAATTATATTTTTTAAACTCTTCTCATCACATAAATACTTCGTATTTGGTTTCTACTAGGGGCGAAAACGTTTCACTATTTCAAGGGATGAATTATTGATTCATCACTGATTCGCTTCCCACCTCATTTCCTGCCAAAAAAAATGACGTTTACAGGGGCTGTTACCAGGTGATTCGTAGAATAATTTGCAAAGTCGCAAATGATTTGTTGAGCTTGGACCAGGTGTAAGTTGTTTTGAATTCTTGACGATAGAGCGTTTTAAAGTGAAGAATTCGCGATCACTTAGGAATAATAATAATAATGTTTTGACGAGCCTGAGGTTCGTTAAGAATAAACTTCGATTCGGCCTCTACATTTCTAAGAAAACAAAGTGCAAAATTAACAAATTAATACAGTATAGAGCTGTACCATTCGTATAGAACTGCTTGTATTGGAAAACTACAGACATTTATTGCAGTCACTTTCGATGACACTAAATACCGCTAAAAGTGAATTAGGATTGCATTAATGAGATATTGTAATGAGTATGCTTTATGTAAAGAGCGTATGGAACTAAAGTTATAATATAGATATTGTAATGAGTATGCTTTATGTAAAGAGCGTATGGAACTAAAGTTATAATATATGCGCATTAAAATGTGTAAACAGGTCTTTTCTCGTTTAAAGATGGCACAACATCAAAACGTAAAAAAGGCAGCGAAATACTACAGTGAGGACGACGATGATAGAGCGATGTTGAATTCCTTTCCTTAGTGATGAAGATTAACTTATATCTCTACAACATATAAAACGAGAAGTTTAAAAATGATCCTGCATTCTGAGTCAAGTACAGTTTACGATAAAATGCAACTGAGAGAGTTCATCACAGCACATATTTTACCAAGTTTCCGTCGTGCCAACAGAATAACGATTTTTCGTCGTATGCATTCGTCATGGGAAAGAATCGTTAGTAAAACCATTCATCATTATTTGATGAGTTCATACTAACCATAGGAAACCGTATTCATTGCCAATAAAACTACAGAACTCGAATGTTTGTCAATGAAAACTCAAATTAATCGATATGATTCAAATTTTACTTACTCCGCTTTCGATGTCTTCAACAGAAGAGCCGTCAATATCCAAACGAAAGCCGGTAATCCGAATCTTAGACACATCTTGAAGGTCTTGGCAAGATCTGTGGGAACAGCATTCGTTCAATATGTAAAAATTGTAAAACAAATATCTCACCATGCAGTATAATGATTGTACGTTTCCCATTGGCTTATTTCCCACGATTGCTTTGACATAGCATATCGGCAACTTAATATACGAAACCACACGGAAAGCAAACAAATAGCTGTTTTGCATAAAAGGCATCACACACTTTTTATACCTCCATAGAGCAGATTAACGTTCTACGTAGTTGGTATGTCATTCTCGATCCTTTTTCCATTCTATTTCGACGAAAGACAATTTATCATAATTATGAAACACTTAAGTGCCATATAAGACACCACAACTTCAGCCTAATGGGCAGACATGTTTATTACATAAAATTAATCCTCTTCCAAAAGGAATGTATATAACTGCGCTTAAGAAATTTTAATTTTGTTACCATTCAAAATACACGAGAGACAGTGAAAGCCAACTCTGTACGGTAGAGTAAGAATGCAAGCTTTGTCTAATATTTGTGACGATTAACGAATTACGTAACGTCTGTTTACAGACACAGCGGTTTATAATAACGTAAAATGCGAGAAAAGAGCTATTGATGGCAAAATCAAAAGTGTTTCTGATGCATCTTTTTTCCACTTAAAGAATATTTTCTTTTGGAAAAGACGATGCGAACCTAAATTTTTACTTGAAAGAAAAGGTTTTAGCTTGGACAGGTGTTAAATGGATTTGAATTAACTAAGCTTTTTGTGTTATCAACCACTTTCCCCCTTTGATACGTTTGTTAAAATTTGTCTAGCCGACGAAGTATGAAGAAAAAAACAGACCAGCACTAATCGAAAACAGCGTCAGTCGACAACATTAAATATTTTTAGAGTAGCTTTTAATTTACCCATTCTGCTTTGTGGATTATCCAGTTCTGCCTTAAGGCTTATGGTATTTATGGAAGCATTTTAATCACGCGAGACAGAACTGATGCTCTTTGTAAAACCTATGGCATCCCGGAGAACGAAGCGAGTCAACCCACAAGGTTCCACTAGCTTAAAGCTCTTTGAAGAAAACGAGCCGAGATGTAAGCCTGTCCACACAAATAGCGACACAAATAGCGTGCGTTCTTCTTACGTCGAAAGTAATAATCGTTAATAATAATAATAATAATAATAATAATAATAATAATAACTTTTGTATATACATTAGTAATTTTTGTAACTGCTTCCATTGAAGCTAAGTGTTACCGCTTCCGAGAAAAGCTTCGAAATATTTTGTGGTTAGGTTTTAGCTAGAAAATTATAGTTAGCGTTTCAGTTCAAATAAGACCCCGTGTGATCAAGATCGTTATTGAATAGAAAACAACTTACACCGCAATCCTCGATAAAGCAATCAAGACCCACGAACGTTGGTAAGCAATAACTTGTTTTGTGATTATGTTATCTAGCTCGTAGTCGTTACTCAAAGCGAAATTTATCGCTCGTTTTTACCTTTCTTTGGTTCTTTTAATTGCCACGTGCTCGTTTCCAAAATCAACATTATTCTCAAGCTATGATCACAATACCTAGGTTATTTCTTCACGTAATGATTTCAGTTGACCGCTTCGATATAATTACACCCCAGGGAATAGGAAAGGAATAAAGAGAGAAAAGATCCTATTTTGGTTTGGTGTTTATCGCATGCGCGTGTATCAACCCGGGAATCGAGCTTGCAACTCTAGCTTGAAAAGAAACATTTACATTTTTTTTGACCTTTAGTTTAAAATTCCTGTTAAGCAGATAGGTCACATATTCACGCCTAATCTTGTAATTTTTTTTTTTATGTATCCAGAAGTTTTCACTGCATGTAATGATAATGATAGTGGTAATAATAATAATAGTGATGATAATAATAATTTATGATAATAATGTAAAGCTTTATCGACAACTCAGTCAGAATATTAGTAAATGGTTAGAGAACGAAAATAAATCGTGCTTTATTTACAAAAATGTATATTAACTCCGAAGAACTTGCATAGCTAAAGCAAAAAAGAGTTCAATGGTAAAATTTTCAACATAAAAAGCAATTACTTAGAATTCAATATTTCAAATACTTGTGAAGGATAAATAATCTAAAAGTTAATATTTATAAAGAGAATAATAAAAAAGGAACATATAAAAGAGAGTAAGTCTAAAATTCAATGGACATGGCGCTTTCTGTTGTTTGGATGTCAATGTTCTTAATATCGCACCAGACTCTCTTAATAGTCCTTGAGCCTCTCAGACACAATAGAGCGCATCTTATTGATGAGAAAAACGTTTTCGCTCTGATACACGAGATGGTCTTCGCATAACTCCCTCCTTTCTTAGTTGAAATCAGGTCAGCTAGCCGGCTATGGTGTCTAATGAATAAAGGGGTAAGTTTCTAAAGAAACTGTGGTGCTGCGTCGGTGGGAGAGTATAGCAGGTAATTTAGTGTTAACAACTGGGTTGAAAACGTAAATTAGCCACCGTAAAGGGTAAAAAAGCTGACGTTTCGAGCGTTAGCCCTTCGTCAGAGCGATTGACGAAGGGCTAACGCTCGAAACGTCAGCTTTTTTACCCTTTACGGTGGCTAATTTACGTTTTCAACCCAGTTGTTAACACTAAATTACCGGCTATGGTGTCTGTTGCATTCTTTTCCCAAACCTCCCGTTGTGGTGAAGACCAATGGTGTAAACGTATCACATTCAACTTCAATAACTCTGTCCTCATATAGACACTTCTTCTCGTGTTTGTGCAATTTGCAGATCTGCTGAGGTTCAAGACCTTGATACAAGTCTACATTTGGGTAACATACCCTAACGTCAAAAAAGGTAGATCGTTTTCTTCCCCAAAATCCTCGAGCATGAGTGTCCAGTCTTGCTTCCAGGACTTTGTTTGTCCCTCTACTTAGTTGTTCGCCTGTAATGTCTTGAAGGACGGGTTCTGTCTGAACATCATTGCATACCAAACTAAGTAACTCAGCCTCGATATCGTGTAACCCATTATGGAGCTGAATTACCACACTCCCACGTTTACAGATCATGGCATGGTCCGCAGAAAAGGCTTCGCCGCAAACGCATGTGCATGGAATGTCGTCAATTAGGCAATCGTAGCGTAGCTTGATTGCGTCTCTTAACTCCATCTTGTTCAGGTTGAAACCCATTTCTTTCATCAGCACCACCGACAGCCAAATGGATACTCCTTTGTATTCAACCAGATATGGTGACCATGATATTCTTCTTGGTAATGTGTTTTTGACATGATCAACTGAGATTTTAAATGCCTTTTCTCACTTCGGGCTTCCTACTGCGCTGAACGCACATTGAAGTCATCTGGGAGCTTATGTGTTTGGGAAACGATTTCTCAACTAACGACATGGTTACTCTCTCTGACGATTAATACTCACTATTTGCTTCATGACAGGGGTTTGTGATTCCAAGGCCACCATGACACACTAGTAAAGCAAACATATCGCGCTCACTTGAACTGCAGCTATGTTCCGTTATTGTTGGAATAAGGACATTTGATATTGCATTCTCCAGTGGTTCTAGACGATCCTGAATATCAGGCAGTGTTCTAAGGAAATAGGTCCAGCGGTGTTTCAGGCTGAATGTGAAAGCAGCATAGCATGCTTGAGGCTGTAACAGTACAAACTCGGCCAGCCTGGCCACTTGTCCAGCATGTGACTTTGTTAGTGCTGTATTCGTTCAGGAATGCTGCTGAGTCTACTATTGCCCCCAGATGGTTGTGTGCTTATGTGGTTACATTAATAGCCGTATCTTTGAAGGCTTCCCTCGCGAGTGCTTCCTTTTCGGGTTTTGCAATAATAAAAATAACAGTAGTAATATATATATATATGTGTGTGTGTGTGTGTTTGTGTGTATATATACATACATACATACATACATACATATATATATACATATATATATATATATATATATATATATATATATATATATATATATATATATATCGGTATCCTGTCTCTGAAGACAATGGAAAATGCGCCAAGATTAATGTCTGATTGAGTTGCAGCGCCTGCTGTGGCTGTACGATTCGATTCTTGATCGACAGGCTCTGTTGCAGTTTTGACAGGTCTACATGTCCATGCTTGGCTCTGTAGGTACTGTTGCTGTCGTATTCTGTCATCTGCGCTCTCTCCAGGCGTCCCACAGGTCTTCTCTCTTCTTCCTGCTTGTCTGGATCCCTGTTTCGACGGCGAGCCTCCAACTGTCGCGGTCTGCAGCTGCAGCCTCCCAGCCTTCTGAGTTGATGTCGCCTGCCTCCAGATCTCGTTTGCAAACGTCTTTGTATCGAAGGACAGGCCTTCCTGCAAGTCTAGTGCCAGTAGCAAGCTCTCCATACAGCATTTCCTTAGGAATTCGACCATCTTCCATGTGGCTTAAATGACCAAGCCAGCGCAAGCTTCTCTGGGCGAGCAAGGCAAGCATACTGAGTATTCTTGTTTGTGCTAGAACGTTCTTGTTTGGGACATGATTATGCAAGGTGATGCTCAGGATCTGTATGAGACAACTCGGGTGGAAGACATTAAGTCTGCTCCCTTGGTGAGAGTACAAGGTCCATGTTTCGCTGCTGTAGAGCAGTGTGCTGAGCACGCAGGCTTGACTGACCTTCATCTTGGTTTTGATGGTCAGCATGGAGTTGTCCCAGACCCTTCTGACCAGAAGGGCCATTACCGTTGCTGCCTTGTCGATCCTTGAGTTCAGCTCAGCGTCTAAAGAGAGGTTGCTGGCGATGGTGGAACCCAGGTAAATGAAAGTGTCTACCACCTCGAGAGTGTAGTCACCGATGGAGATGTTGGGAATTTGGCTGACGTCTTGGCCCATGATGTTGGTCTTCTTGAGACTAATAGTAAGACCAAACTCATGCCATGCACGTGCAGAGCAGTTTACAAGTCAATGTAGAGCTTCTTCGGTGTGTGCTGCCAGGGCAGCATCGTCTGCAAAGAACATCTCCCTATTCAATACTTTCCACACTTTCGTCCTCAATCGAAAACGTGCATGGCTGAACAGTTTACTATCACTTCTATTGTGGAGGTACACGCCATCCTCTGACAGGCTGAAGGCATGGGAAAGCAGCAGAGAGAAGAAGATTCCAAAAAGTGCAGGAGCAAGTACACACCCTTTGTTTCACCCCGCTCTTGAATGGGAATGGATCTTAGGAGGAGCCATAGTACTGGATGATACCTTGCATATCTTCATGAAAAGCTTTGATCATCTTCAGAAGCTTGGAGGGGCATGCTATTCTCTGCAGCACGGTAAAGAGTCCTCTCCAGCTAACCAAGTCAAAAGCCTTGGTCAGGTCGATAAGGCGATGCATAATGGCCGCCTTTGCTCTCGGCAATTTCTCTTGCAGCTGCCTCAGTGAGAAAATCATGACGATCCTCGATCTTCCTGCTCTAAATTTGCACTGTGCCTCAGGGTATATGCGTTCTGCAAGTAACTGCAACCTGCTCAGAACTACACGGGCAAGGACCTTCCCAACAAGATTGAGGAGGGATATTCCACGGTAGTTGTTGCAGTCACTACGATCTCCTTTGTTCTTGAAGAGTGTCATGATGTTGGCATTACGAATGTTCTGGGGCACTAGTAATAATAATAATAATAATAATAAATAATAACTAATAACAATTATTAATAATAATCAAAATAATCAAAATCCAAAATTCTACCTACATAATACACCGTTAAAAATGATCTTTTTGAAATTGTTTAATTAAATAAACACCTGTTTTCAAAAATGTTGCCATTTGAAAAAATATATACGAAATACGTTTACATTTTCTTTTTCCATTAGAAAGATCTTGACAGAATAAATAGTAGGTACAATTTTTCAAAAGGAAATACAATAGCTGCTTTTTCACCTTAGCACAATAACAAAAAAAAAGGGGTATTGCCCTTTCGATGTGAAACATAAATGTCTCGCCCATCCCTTTTTTGATGAGGAAGAAACCTGGTTACAAGGATGCTATCAAACTACGCTATGACAGACCAGCCAAAAATATTCCTTTCACGTGAGTATGCGGAGAAATCTTAATGTTTAGACCACGTCATGATTTTCAAACGAGGCGAATTTGCCTTACAACAGCATAACTAGCTCAGAGACCTGGAAGTTGTACTCCTGAGTAAGGTATGCAGCGAAGTTGAAGCCTAACCCATCTAACAAGACATCAGTGCATAACAGCTGAGCAGGGAAGCTTGCTAAGCGCAAGGCTGGACATTTAAGTACGTGGTTTCTGAGACTTAAAGCCACATCAGAGCCACAGAATGCGTAATGCATTGAATTAGAAGAAGTGCCATTACTCGAGGAGAGTTTTTGACATTAAACACGGAACATTCACCCCTAATACTTATAGCTTTAAAGAAGGGAGAGGGTTAGGGTTAGGGTTATTACAAAGTGCGAGAAACCCGTGAAGAACCTTTTCTCCAGAATTTATATAATTTCAACTCGAAACTTTTTCACCCGAATTTGACGCAAGCTACTATTCTCCAAAGGATCTATTTTAACATTCTTCTGAGAAAGAGGCAGCTGCTATTCAGACAGTAATTTACATCTCTATGGGCAGAATGTAGGCTCTTCTTTATATATTGGATATTGTAACAGAAACCTGTTATGAAACAACGTAGATGCCGGTTTTTTTCTTTCAACTATCATCTGATCAAAATTCCTTAAAGTAATCAGTAGGGCTAAAATTCATAGGAGCGTATCATAAGTAACCCTGTTCTCAGAAAACGGCAAAATCATCCGAAGTTTGCATCCATATTGGCTACTTTCTATTGTTGAAGAAATACATCTTGGTACTCAATCTTTCCTGATAATAACTTTTCCCTATATACTTTTACTTCTATATCTAGATAAAAGCCGTTTCATCAATTTCGTTTGCAGAAGATTAATTTTCCTAGCCCGATTTGTCTATTGATTTCCAGAAAGCTGAACGGGTGGTGTATACATTGGTATCAATATTCAGTAGACTATTTTAGTTAAAATACAGACCCAAAGTAAAATCAAATTTGGATATCGCACAAGTTATCAGAATTTAACTTGTGAGCACAAATGCCGGCAAAAAGTTTAAACTAAAGTCAATAAAGTGTGTTTGCCTTTCCTGGGCCATTATATGTTTTATCGCAACGGATCAAAGTAGTGAATGTGGCTGTGGGCCTTCTTGATACCACAATCATAGTATGGCTAATTGCTGGGCTCAGACAAGCCGACGTAAATAAATGGCAGTATGGAGGAAAGAACAAAATTCACATCATTGATTTTGAGCATAATGGAATGCATTCTAATGATTTTGACACGATCAGTCCAGTGTTCACCATGTTGGGATTGATATTCGGGTCCAACTAACCCTCTTACCCAACAACGAACATTTACGGCGTAAATTAATAGCGACGCTCCACATATGATTTGGAAATGAATGAGACAATTTAACTTACTAAGTCGCCGGCGAACTGGGGAAGAGCGCCATATTTATGTGAGGTAACTGAAAGCACATTGCAGGGAGGAAAACGGATTAAGTTCGTTTATCAGTCGGTTGACTCGCTCTACAAGCTTTCAACATTCTGACCATTTCTAGTGGTCCGCTTTTTCAAACAATGTAACCATAAATTGCAAGTGATTAATTTTATGATCAGGTACTTTTCATTCTCACTATTCAGACATAATTCATGAGGGATCCGGCAGGTGAATTTTTCTGCTTAAGACAATTTTTTCTTCCTATATTAATGGGAGATTCAAAAGTAATAATTACGACAACTTTTCCTTTGATTTGGTTGGTGCGCAACCCATATTTTCTCAGCATGCTTGTTCGCTGATCTCCGGAGTTCAGGAGCCAATCGGAGAGACAAATTTAAGAAGCACGTGTCTTCTACTGGGATATAGTGATATTGCTTTAAGCAAATATTTAGTCGATGTTTGTAAAAGGCTGTATGTCTGTCGCGAACATTAAGCAATCGCTTGAGTGTCCGGCTATTTTGCGGGCGATATATGCATGTTTTATTTGATAATTAATTTTTCAATGTCGCGGTTACTGAAAAGTATAGGATTCACATGCACACGTTTCTCCTCGGAAACTAGAATTCAATAAAATGGCCAGACTTTAGGGGCACGAGATCTTAATTTCTTTAGGCTGAGATTTCAGTTTTTTTTTCTTTCTTTTTTTGTTTGTGGTTTTTTTTTTCAACTAGAACGCCTAGCAAACAGACCCAAAAGCATGCAACATTTCTAATAACTTTTTACTGAAAAAAAAAAAAAAGAGGGAGATAATATCAATATTAATTTTTCAAATGTCTATTGCTTATTGCATAAGTAAGAACTTACGAAATTTAAAGGATGGATCTAGATTGGTATAGGTAATAAGAAATCTGCCAAAAAAATCAACACTTTGACTATAGAAAGATAATTTAAAATGGAGTAACGTTTGTAAATTTAGCAAGGTGTTTATTACTTGCTAGTTAAATAAAAACACCTGTTTCACTCATTTCATGTTTTTGGCGTCTGATTAACGTTTTGATGACTCTCCAGTTCGCAAAATAAACTTTGAATTACATCAGTAGGGAAGGTTATCTCATACACGGGATTGTTTTATTTCAGACGCCCATATTACCTTATGTACATGTTAATTGAAACTGACCACTAGCAAATATTTTTTAAATCCGATTCTACTGGTCGGGTAGCATTTATTCGAATTATACTACGCCCAGGAAAGAGTTAGAATTTATTCAGATATAAGCACCCTAAAAAGAAAACGATGTGGTATCTAGAAAAAGGTATTCATTCCTAAAACGCAGCGTGTACGAGATGTATATGAAACTTTAGTACAATTATGTCTGAGAGTCTGGAAGGACGCGACCCACAGTGTTTCTTCTATTTGCAGAATTCGTAATTGGTATCAAAGTGATAAATACACATTCAATTATTTTCTTAATATGAAATGGCTAGGAAACTGCTTTTTTTCTTTCAAATCGACGCATTTTTGAAATCGAAGGCTACTCGAGAGGAAGGGAGCGCGTTCCCGTTGGTAACATCCGACAAAATTAGAAGGTAACACGCCACAGGGCCAGTAAACAGGGCTTCCGTATAGGAATTGGACAAAATGAAATGGCAAATGTAAAATTAAACAAAAAGAGAAAACCCAACAATTAAAATACACCAAAAAGACAAAAAAAACGCCGGCGAGGGGTAGCTTGAGCGTTCCAGTCACTAACCACTTTAACTGAAGAGTATTCGCAAGATTTTAAACGCGAAGCAAAGTGAAAACGAAAGCATAACTGAAATAGTATGGAAGCCAGTTAATTTCAGTGTAATTGCATAATGGATAGAACATAAGTTCCATTTCATCACGTTTCACCCGCATCACCAATGTTCGAAAAGTTCCAGCTGTAAGTGAAATGCCAGAAAATAGGAATAGTGGGTAAAAATTGTTTAATTTGCTCAAGATATATATATATTTTTTCGTTTTAAGGTTTTCCATAAGAAATTACACAAATTGGCATGACGATAAGCATTGTGTGTCAGGCAGCTTTTTCTATATTACTAGGTCGTATTCTAATGTGAAGCTCATATAGTTTGAGTGTTCAGACACCCTTGTGGCCGCCATACGACAGTTATTTGGCCTTAAGGAGATGGCAACAAGAAAAAAACAATTCCAAAACACGACAAAAAATACAAATGCCGGCCCAACAACACAAGTCGGCAAAAAAGGCGCTGGCCGAACAGCCTTGATTCATTCAGTGAAACTGCTAACGTACGTTAGAAAAAGGATTAAAGAATCCTTGTTCTGCAACTTGAATTTTTCACACAAACTATATGAGGATGATTGTAAGAGGTAATTTCAGTGACTTTTTGTTTCCTTTCTCCTTTTAAAACGTCTTTAGAAAACCAAGATTGAAATTTAACACCTTTTTGTCGCCTTACCAAAGTTTAAAGAACATTTTAACGCCGTTTATTTGATGTTTCCACGCCTGTGCAAAGCGAATTTGACATCTCCCTGTAATCTCTCATCAAAAAGTACGAAAAAGTAAGGCGAGACTCGGTATTGATTCTATCATGCACATCTCATAAACTACCACAACATAATTGATATCCTTCTCAAAAATTTTCTTTTCAAAGACATTCTGATCAACATTGTGGTAAGCAAGGCCGTTGAATAAGTTTACATTACAGCATTTTTTCAATAGCCCTCACTCGTTTTTCCCTTTGAAAATTCACACCGAAGTTTTGTTACACTTGAATCTTTGCCAACTTTTTACCGCTTTAAGGAGAGCGTTCTTCTGATATCATTGGTGATTCGGAGAGACGAGGCTTAGGGGGTGAATATGGCTTTTCTTACGTAAACATGCATTAAGCTTATTGCTCCATGAGAAAGGAGTTATTGTTATTTCCAGCTGTGTAGCGGCCCTTGCGGACGAGTTTGATCAATTATTAATTGGGTATAATCCATAAAATCCCGGAGATGCATATGCGGTTTCTATGACAAAATAAAAGTGACAGAAGTACTCATCTGGCATCAGGTATTTTCTCTGGGAACATCAATGTCACCAAAGCCTTCAATCCCACGGCAATCATTGTTATTAGCGGTTGCTGGTGCATTGCACTAAAAATGTAGTGATATTTACAAAGAGTAGCAGGTAACTGTGCGTCTCTTCACAACAATTAAACAAACAGAATAATTTCATGAGCACACAATACCTGTAGCCTAAGGAATGAGACACATTTTCCTTTACGTCTTGCAATTTACCTATCCAATCTAAGTATGACAAACCAGAATAGCAATTATATATTTGGTAAGATAAACGTTCTTTTCATTTTATACTTTACATACACCTATTGTCAAAAAGAGGAAATCGACTTCGGAAGCCGTAGAGTAAATATCATTATAACTTTGAATATATCAAATGTATACTTGAATAGTTATGTATAAATTAAATTAAGACTTGATCAGTATTGAGCTTCAACAAAGGTGTTTTCCCTCTTAAAGCAAGGAAAGAATAAAAACAGCATAAATGTTCTTTGTTTAACGATATCCTCATCAGTTGGAGCATCAGTAAGCCGACGGTGCGTACCTTCAGCGTTTTTAGGCGGTTGCTATTCTTCATCCAGATTATGATCTTTCTATTCACGTTAAGGCGAGCGAGTTTGTTTATTCCATAACTGTTTTTTTTTTTTTTTTTTTAGGTTAGCAAGAGGTTACAATGCATCGTACATTCTTGTGTATTTATTTCATGGCATGGTATTTCAAGTTATATATAGCAGCTTCACCTTCACCGGACAGGTACTGATTGAATTCAATTTTCAGCGTATATGTTTTTTCGAAGCTAAGAGATCTCAGCCCATCGTTTAGTCTTCTAGCAAAGTAATTGAAAAGTACATAAAATGGAGTAAAAGGTGTCAATTTCAAGGTAGGTTTAGATTACGTTTATTCCCGTGAATTTGTATTTATTTATTTGCCACATTACAAAAAAAGTTAATAAGGAAACATGATGAGCTTAGATAAATACAACGCGTTCATCGAGAAAACTTAAACTTATAAGGTTTTCTCTCAAAGAATTAAACTCCGAACTTAGTGATACATAACATCGAACAAGGAGCTGAGATTTTGAAAAAGATGGGTTGCCTATGATTGCCTTTTCCACCCTGAAAATGTATTCAAACATGTGGTTGCATTGAGATAAGAAAGTGAAAGGAATTTCAAATTAATATTTAATGTAGAGTTTAAACATGTTAGGAGAAGAGCGGATGTAAACACTGCGCTAAACTTATTAGAGACGTCGCGAACTCCTTGTGTTTTTCACATTGAGCCAAAATTTTCAGTGCAAAAGTTTCAAATAAAGTCGAGATAACTGTTTCGATACGTAGAGAAGTTCAACAACTGTGTTGAGAATGTTCCGATTCATGGCTTAAGTGCTAAGTTCATGATGATGCACCTCCATTTCAGTTAAGAAACGAAAGCTCGAAAGAAAGTCAACTTACCAGCGATTTTGTAAAACAAAAAATATATCCTACTCCCCACAAAAAGCAACGTTCAATAAGCTTAACCCGGCACAGATTTTGGCTGAAAGACGAGCCTCCCAGTGAGCTTTTCGCTTAGCTTCTGTAAAAGCACCAATTTCGCGTGCGTGTGCGTGTGTCTCGTTGTGTGATATGTGTCGTGAGTGCAGTTGCATGGGGAGAATTGTTTTAATCTACTTATAAAATATAATTAATACTCTTCTCCAACAATGAAATTCCCTTGAGACCTTTCGATAATTATGAGTCATCTAAAATACATGCCGTGAAACAAAAGCATCGTTTGCATAAAAATACATCTTGAAACAAATTTCGTTATCCTTATTTATATTTTTATACCTAGGGAAAATAAAAGTATGCATCTGTTTCATTTATTCCAGATCACTTTAAAATTCTTTTTTTTTTTCGGTTTCGTTTTTTATTGAAGCTACAAGAGCACTACAGAGACTATGAAGAAATTATTTCACGAGGATCACTATGATAAACGGCTGAGGCCTTTTCACAAAGGTAATGGATCTCTATCTTTAGAGAATTTGCAATTGTTTCTACTTATTTTATGACGCTCAGTATCACTGAATATACTCTCTAAATTAGTTCTAGATGAACATTTTGCTTAATCTTAGCAATGAAACACACTTCATATCTGCCTCCCTTCCTCTATGTGCATGTATGGATTTTTAAAATCCTATCACTACACCACGTCAGTTACCGAGACACGTCAAAGACATAGAAGAACTTAAAAACAAATAGGGCGCGGTTTTTTAAGATTAAGTAAACCAACGGTCAAGCCTCCTACATCGGAAAGACTAAAAACTTCACAGCAAGACTGACTGAACACGACTGAGCGACGAGAAAAGGGATTTCAACAATCAAATGCCGAACATCATCGACTTACGAACTACGCTATTGACTAGGACCATGCGTAATGCCTAACCTATAGCACTATTTGTTTTCAGCGACTAAGTCTGGAAAGCTGGTTTTCAGATTCCCCTGAACAGAACAACGTAACAATACCGACGGATCGAAACTAGCCAATCACGACTGACCCACGTGAGTCTCGTGGCCGCTCAAAAGTCACGAGTAAACTCACAAATCAGTTAACACGAACGGCGTAATCGGACTCAGTACACTCGAGTCACAACAACTCGGCTTCGGGTCGTCGTTACTTCAGTGACTATTACCGATAACAGGCCTTCTCATGACTTACCCTGAAAATCAGACTATACCATCAAATGTTCTTTCTTTTCATTAAAAAAAATGTTCAGTTTTTGAAGTATCATATTCTTCGCAGGATAAGCGAATATTTCTTTCCTCAACATAGGACCACCACTGAATATTACGATAGACATGTCCGTGGTACATTTCGGAAAAGTGAGGGAAATTGATATGGTAAGTAACGGATCAGGAGCTAAAATAAATTTTCAAAATCACCCGCCTTAGGCGCAAAGTTTTTACCCGACCATTTTCATTGACTGTAGCAAGAAATAGACCACCGTCCCATCCTGAGGGAGATTTTGTACTTTACTTATCGTATGTTAGAACATGCCGTTTTTCTAGGAATCTGAAATTTTAAAAGTTGGCAGCATATTTGGTGCAATAGTCGCCTTTTTTGAGCGAAAAATAAAGTTTACCTATGTTGAATGAAAAAACAAACAAACAAACAAACAAAAACAAAACAAAACAAAACAAAAAAACGGTTGATCGTTTTGAAGTCAGAGAAACCCTTTATGTTTGTACTGCAGGATTTCTCCGTTGACGTGTTCTTTCGTCAGTACTGGCGAGACCCGCGCTTGAACCACACCCTTGAAGAGCCAATTTTCTTGACCGGATCTTACAGAAATCTTATCTGGCTGCCGGATACCTTTTTTCTCAATATCAAGACAGCCAATTTTCACAACGTACCAGCTGATAACAGCAGAGTAAAAATAAGGACTGACGGTCAGGTCACTTGGAGTTCAAGGTAACGAACACCAGTTACTCAAAGACAAATCGAAAAAGAATTTTCTATATGTGCGTATACATTATGACCCTTAGACGCCAAACCTAAAACTCGAGACACTATAATGCGCAACTCAAATAGAAAGGGAAGCTTTCCTAGACTATTTTGTTGAGAAATTGCAGAGTGAAAACTTGCCAATTATGAAAATAAACTACAAAGTCAAGAACATTATCCCGCTCTTACAACTAAATGTAGAAGATATACCTAAAGTAGTTAAATGACTTGTCATAACAAAACAATGACACTCAAAAATAAAAAAACGAGAAAACTTATATAGTCACTAAATTTATAAATTTCTTGCAGGATAACCATGACAGCAAACTGCCAGTTGGATCTGAGGGACTACCCACTGGACAAACAGTCTTGCAACCTGACACTTTTAAGCTGTTGAGTAAACTTTTCTTTCATTAAACAAGTTCTTCCAGGAGATTTAAATGGATATTTTATTGACATATTAGGCCAAATTTTCTAATCAGTGAAAAGATCCAGGCTACAGTCACTCAAATTCATGACGAATAGACTTAAATCTGATATCGACATCTTATCGCCAATTCGCACCTTTTTATTATATGTTTGTGATAACACTTAGGACACAGTTCGCAGTCTAACAGCCGTATGTGCCCTTTAGATGCTTATCCGATTGAACAAGTCGACTATTTTTGGAAAGACAAAGATAAGAAAGGTATCGTCATTCTTGAAGATGAAATGAACGAGTTTACTTTGAGAGACATCAAGACCAGAAGGGCGATAGTACTTTATGGGACTCGCGGTTCAAGTAAGTATTCGCACTCAGTTTGTTCGTCAAGTTATGCAAAGAAGTTGATGAGGAAAAACATGTTAACAATGAAGAGAATACAATTCACATGGCAATAATCTTTTTGATTTTTTTTGCAAGCGTAGCTGTGGGCACTAACCTGACGGAGCATTTTTTAGGTCGCTCGATCGTTTGGTCAATAGTGGTCTTACTGCTTATAAAAATTAATTTCTTGTAAAATGTAGTTTTATGAGTACACAGAAATGATTAAAAAACATTTTTTCTTTTTGTTTCGACAAGATTCAGACTATACGCACCTGTGGGCAGAATTCACCTTTAAGCGCCGTCTTGGATATGCCTTCATCCAGATATATGCACCGACAGTTCTGATAGTTCTCCTCTCCTGGCTAAGTTTTTGGATCGCACAGGACGCAGTTCCAGCTCGTGTAGCCTTGGGAGTTACAACAGTCCTAACCATCGTAACACTTATGGGCTCTTTCCGGTCTTCAGTACCTAAGGTGAGGGCAACAGGGTTAAGAAAATGGCAGAAACCCTGTCCTCGTGTGTTTAACTCTGCCGGTTGGAAAAGGCCTTGTTTCGAAGCTAATTAGCATATTACATTTCCAAAATACATTGCTTACAAACGAGCATTTCTTTTAATTGCATTATTATTATTATTATTATTATTATTATTATTATTTTTAATATTTCTATCATGATTATGTATTTTTTAATGTGCATGCATCAAGTTGCGGGGATACTGCAGAATTATGTGACAATCATTCATCTATATTTATTTGTATGCTTTGAAGAACTAAAAGTGTGGCTATTTTCAAATAACATGTAGTGCATACTCAAAACGTTTTTTAGCACAATGATCTTCACTGCAAAAGAAGAGCGGCATATATTAAAAAACATGCACCATATATGGCTCATACTCCCCTCGATCTAGCATTTGATGCGCCAAAGTTTCTTCTACCAAAAAGCATATGATCTTAATATTCTCAAAATTTTGATTTTCAGCGTTGTTAATGCCTGCAAAGCATTTATATACTGATTGTTCCATATTTTCACACTTCCATTTCATTTACTAGAATATTTTTACACTGTTTGTCTCTTTAGCTTTGCTCAATCAAAAAAAGAAAAAAAAATCATAAAGAAGTTGAAGTTGTGGTGCATACCGCTAAGTAAAAGCATATACAGGAACTTTAGAGGGAAATACCACATTTTAACAACTTCAGGTGTTGCAGATAGCAAGAGTTATTGAAATGCAAAACTAATTTAAACCAAACTACGTCGTCATCGACGCTTGAAAGATCTTTCAAGCGTCTTCTCAAACAGGAGAGTGCCCTTGTAACTGTGAATGACATTCTCCGTACATCATTCCGTAGGATCTGTTGTAAAACTCACATGTTCATGCTCAGCGCGTGCATAGTCCAATCCGCTCACCGCTGCGTCATGCAATAATAGAGTGATTTAGCAAGAGGACGGGAACGTCATTTCAGAACGGGAAAGCGCGCGGATAGTCAGGACACGACTCTATTTCGACTTCCGGTGTTAGCGTTGCCGTTCTCCCCAACAAGTTCAGGACGTCATAACGCTGGTTTTCCCGTCGCGATCAAAACGCCTGGGATTTGCGTAAATTTTGCGCTTATAAACGAGATAATGCTGTTTGGAATTATTTCAGAACTCATTTCCAGGATAACCTGATCCCTTCCTTTGGTTTATTCGGTGTATTTTTGGAAAATTTACCGCTTCATTTGTGCTGAATTCCCGAAAGGAATCACAATAGTTGGCAAGCGCCGGATCCAAGATTTTAGGACTCAGTATACTTTAATCCTGTATGGAAACTCTAAGAATGGGACGCTGTTTATTTTATCATGAATCAATTCATCAATAAATTAAACTTGCTTCACGTTGAAGTTTATCAAAATGAAATATCACGACGCTTACCTACTGTATTATTCAGTGTTATTTGTTGTTATTGTCGTTTTTACCGTGATTGAAGAAAATTGAGAATAACTCAGGTATGCACTTTTCAATGTCTGAAATTTTTGATCGGTGAAAACTAAGACAAGAAAGTCATGCTCTCGCCTGATTTCTGCATGGTTTCGCCATAACTTCTGATAATTCCGTTCAAAATGTATTTCAACTCTAAGAAGGTGGTGCTCAAAAGGGATGTACTGTCATAATTGAGAAGAATATTCAGTAAACAAGGGGGAAAACGACGACGATTTCCAAATTATCATTTACAAAATTATGAAGAAAGACGAGTACTGCTGAAATCTAGTAGCACGAAACGAAATAACAGCGACACAAATCATAGAAAAAAAGACTATTTAGTGGGCTTCAAAATTTAATAGATGAATCAGCAGACTTGAGACTAAACTGAAATGGACTAGTTTCAAAGTTTAATCGCCCATGTGGACTCATAGTTATCAACTTACTTGCCGTATCTATAACTATCCTCTGCTTGCGCCTGTTACATAATTCTCAAAGAAGATCATTTCGTTGTCTTTAGAGTGGTCTATAAAACCGAAAATTCAAAGGTTATGGTGATCTTTATAAAGCCGAGGTGATGATTCTCGTTGCAATGACTGCTAAATCACTTTTCAACACAACGCGACGGCGTTCTCGACCCAGTTTTTTATCGACATTTTTGCTGCGCGCGCCGTTCTGAAATGACGTTCCCGTCCCCTTGCTAAACCACTCTAATGTCGCGCGAGCTACATAAACATATTCGTCTCTTCGAGTCAGACAACAACAGGAAAAAAGTAAGAGCACAGAGCTAGGCTTTCTTTCCTCGTTTCCTCTTCTAGGTGTCATATATCAAGGCCATCGATGTTTACTTCATAATATCTTTCTTTTTCGTGTTTGGCGCGGTTGGAGAATACGTCATCGTGCGTCTTCATACCGAAAGAAAGCTGAAAGGGCCTCAAAAAGACAACAGTATAGATATGGAAATGATGCCTCTGAAACAGGTAACATTAAAATGTCGTTTCAAAAATGATCAAATTGTTATTGCCACTATCAGGCTATCCGCACATAATTATTCGTGTACAATAACCTTTCCTCTTGTGACAGTGGCGGGTAGGGAAAAAGCGAGATTAAAAAAAAGGGGGGGGGAGAGCTGGTAGAGTAATAGGGTTTGGATAGTAATTCTTTTTTCTCCCAGGACTTTGGCGTAAATTTGCGACTTTCAACCCCACGTAGAGCTGTAAAAATTTGCGCGATTTCTGAGCTGGTTGGGAAGAAACAGGAAACAGCCGCCAAAGAATTGTATAACAAATCACTTTGATCATCTTCGTATTTGCAAAAACTGTTTTTCAGGACAATGGCGAAACATCACCAAGACGCTGTGAGAAAGACGACAAGTCTGATAATGAGAAAGACTTTGAGCGTTCGCAAAGCGGCAGCATTGGGGCCCTCGGGAAAACTAGGGAACTCGTGAAGTTTGCTTTTCTGGAGAGTGATGCAAGCATCATCGATCGCGTCTCTCGTATATTATTCCCTGTTGCATATCTTGTGTTCAATGTTTTTTATTGGTGCTTTTACTCCGTTATTAGTTTCGAAGGCGAAAAGGAGTAGAAGAGTCCAACATCCCACAAGTTTTCTCCCTTCGTCTTAATCTCCAATCTGATTAGCTTCGCACGCGCTTGAAAGTTTTTTCAACTGATATCGATTAAATCGGTGGCTAAGGCTGCATGCATCGCCAATTTTCAACACATATATCACCGAATGAGAGATATGCACTTTATTATGCTCATACTAGGATTGACAACAAAATATTGCTTTGATTTAAGGCGACATGTTGTGGCTTCTAAGGAAATGTGAACTAAATGAAAGCTCAGCCAATTCTAAAGGAATAAGGTATAAATGCTTATTTCTTTGGACGCTTTTCTGCTGCTTGTTCGCTGTAATTCATTCTTGAATAGCTCAAAACTATCGTTAATATGTTTAATACTTGGGTAGAAAAACTCAAAAGGAGTAATTTTGAACTAGTAGGGACTTATGTCGAAGGGTGGAAAGATTTTTCCGGATTGCGAATTGAAAAGTTTAGAAAAAATGCATAAAATGGATAAACTGTGACGTAGTCATTTAAAAAAATAACAAATAATAATTGCCTTCTTTCAGATGGTAAGGAAAGATAGGAAAACAGTCTTTTACAGCCCTTAATCGCAATTTGACCAAACATTGTTAGACCATAAGAGTGTGATTTTTCGGAGCGAAAAACTCCGTTGTTTTGACGTAGCAGTTGCTACGAAAGTTCTCTGGGATTGTTTCTTGCGTTTGAGATAAATGCAGCCTTATTAAATAGATACTTATTCTACAAAAAAAACATGACTTTTAGGGAGGCCTACCAACCACAAACTCCCAAAGACATATGCCGTATTTGCCATGCCAAAAGTATCACTCATAAAAAGTCGAGATTGATTCAACTATTTATTTTTATTACTTATTTGTAGAGTTAAATATTTGATACACTTCAATTGCATAAGAAGCCCCTAGATGGAGAAAAAAAAAAACCGACCTTTAATTTAATCAAAATTTTCCGATGTAGTTGGGATCATCGATTGTTACGAGGCCGAGACTAAAGTTTCAAGCAAACGATTAAAGATTAGTTAATGCTCAGGTGAACGAAAACGAAGAGACTGGTAGAATACGCAATTAAATTCAAGTGCCAAAATACTTTCGATTCAGAAAGATATGGTGATAATCAGTTCTTAGCGGTTGGTTAATTAACATTCATTGTCACTGAAGTGAGAGTTTATACTGATTTTACAGTGCAATTGTTTAAAGTTGTAATCAAGATTATGTTTAGCATGATTTATCAAGAATTATAACATAGCTGTACATGGTGTTCTTGAATATCCGTTATTTAACAATCAATTCTGCTCGTATAGGAAGGTATGGAGGGCACACCACATACAAGTAGATTTTACTGCATTACAGTCTCATATGATCGTGTGTGCATCTACATGTAGTAACTAGCTTGAGCAGAACAAGAGTCCGACATTATCGGCAAAAAGGGAATGTAAGCATATATTCTAACAAATAAAATAACATTGTTATGAATGTTAATCTTCAAACGGTTTCCCTTCACGTTATTTACTTTAGTTTTATCCCAGATTCTGTCAGCGTGAGTTCTGATTTATGCATGACCAAAAATGATAAATTTGAGAGATCTTTAAAGTGCACGTTACACAACACGTTCTACGCTCACTACATCAACAATATTGAGTACATTTTGTTTATTTCGTGACAACAACTGAGAACTTGTCGCCCTGGGGTGGCGACAAAGAATCTCTAGACATCCTTTTTAATTGAAAAATGTATAGACAGAGCAGATAAAGACATAAACAATGTTTTGCCACAGGCAAATTTCATTATAAGATAATTTGCTCTAACTGTGAAGAACTGTTTCAATGCTAGCCTCAAGGAAACCAAATTGATTTGGAGTCAGCTCGATCGAATGAATAAAACGTTTGAATAAGTAACGTGAAACAAGAAAAAAAGCAGCTGAGTTTATGAGAAGGATAATGAATAACTAGGACAATTGATTAATTTTGATAATAATTGTGCCAGAATCAATATCTTCACGTGACATCAAATATAGGCGTCACAGGAATTCGCTTTACTCTCAAACAGGAAAGGAGTTATCTATTTCGGCAATCTGTTCCTTAGCTGTTAGTATACGTGGATCGCGAAGCGTCAAAGCAAGGGTCTGACCAATTGTAAAATCCTGGTATTTCACGGAGAAATTTCGTCAGGTGAGACTAGATCTAATTTCTTCTTCTTGTAGCATGAAATTGCCAAATGGATTGAGTCTGTTACGTAGTCCTTAAATAAAGCGGGTTCTTTTGTTTGAAATTTGCGGTAAAATGGCGTCAATGCAGTTCCTCTGATCTGTTTTCAGTTTGTCTACAATATACTTCATTAACAGTTTCCTGACATAATCGAGAACCAAGCCTTCCAGTTTTCTTGAGATGTCATAAGTTGTGAAGTGATAAAAAGAATTTCGTGGTCGTCGTCCATAAATTGTTAATTACAACAATTACGAGTTGACAATCATGTTAAACTCTTCCAATTAAATGTCAGCGTCTAACTCATCCTTATATCATCGACTAAACGAATATATCTGTCCACAATTTCACATCCTGATATTGTAACAGGTCAGATTATGTTGAAAAACTTGCTAAATGCTGCAACCAATTGAAGTTGCTATAAAGCCACAGAGATCGCTGCAATCACCGAAGAAAAATTTTTTTTTTCATTATTTCGAATACATACGTTGAGCTATAATTTATATTGGTAATATCGATGGCCCGTTAGGTAATTCAAATGCTTAAGTATGTTTCCACGCGAAGAGCTGAATCGGTCCATACCTTATTGAATCAATTATAATCCAAAACAAGATCAACTCACAAAATTTGCTTTGCATTAGCAATTTTCAGCGTCCTTTCATCGCCTGGCATTTTTGATAATTACTTTCTAACTCAGCATTTGTCTTAGTGGTTCTCAAAATGGAAAAAATGGTACTGCGACGGATTTGGTTGTGATCTAGCGGAAACAAGCTCTTAAAATGTAACATAATTTGTTTATTCTAGCATTTAGGAAATACATGCTGGCCAGCTATTGTTACCTAAAGGAAAGCATGAAAACAAATGACACAGCGCACTAAAAGGATTGGGTTATCTCAAGTAGCAGCAGTAGGTGAAACTTGTAGTTCTAATAGCGTGGTCCTAACTACTGCATAGTAATGGTTATCAGAAACAATAACGAAAGAACGAGCAAACCGTCTGTTTACTCACACTGAGACCTTCCCAAACTGAACATCAAAATATCAGCATTGCATTTTTTAAGATGTTATGTAATTCCTCCCGAGATTTTTAGCATTCTGAGTTATAAACAAGGTTTTTTTTTAATATAGTTTTTACTTTTGTATATATGCAATAAATTCAGCGAACGATGGATTAGTTCTGATGGCACAAATTGCAAATTTTCTTTGGTAACGCTCAATTGATCAGAGTGGGCAATCGTTACGAAGCAACACTTCATAGTACGCCCCTGCTTGTTTGGGGATGTTATCTTTGGTTAATTAAAATTAATTAGCTCTTATGTTTTAACCAGTTTTTAGATTTTATGGTAATAAACATAGAATCTTGCTGTTAGCATAACCACAGCAGATCACCACAGCTAGTAGTTTTTTCAGATTTATACGAAGGTGGCTGAGCGAACTTGAGGACGTTACGCAGGAAAACTTCTTGAAGATATGCGAGATGTGAGAAGAGATTTTTAGAACAGGACATTCTCTGAAATAATATGAGTGAATTGAAATCAATTCAATTTTACTATGAATTTGATAACAAGGTAGGCAAATTCAATTTATTTTTTCAACTCTTCAGTTAGTTTTCCTTGGCACCATTGTTAAATCATCAAAGGGATCTTTTTGTTAAATGAAAGGTAAAAAAATGTGTTCATCAACGGAAGCAGAATTTGAGTTATGTAACCGACATTTTACTTCGTTATCACATTGTTATATTTTTACAAGTCATTGCATCCGATGAAACCATGTGAAAAACCAGCAATTTTCGCCGGCAAACGTAAAGATCATTATAAATTATATGTATGTTTACATAAGTAGTTTTTGTGTACACTTCTGTCAAAGTTTCCCATACAAGTTCTCTAAGCAGATGTGTTTGAAGTCAAATAGGTTACAATTTGCATTTAAATCTTTCAATTTCAGAGATAAGGAAACAGGTTAACTGTTGTTGACATGGTAACGTCCGTTGTTTGGTATTTATCATAAATGAGAAAAATCCTCTGCGGTTTTAGTTTCACCTCTATATCATCCGTCATTTCGCGCATTACATAAGCCACAACTGCAACAATAGTCAAACAACCTTTATCAAAGTCTGCCGGCTAGACATTGTTTTTTCCTCAACTAGTTATTTATTAATGGTGAAATTAGGTATGTATTGTTTTGCAACTTGTAGATTTCATTTCATTTTAAAAAGACTGTTCTTGATTGTTATCAATCCACACACAAAATTGTCTCTCGCACTAGTAACGTGCTATTGAAGCATTTTTCACCGTCTTCTCTTACACTAGGAGAGTCTTGTTTGGGCAAACATCGTGAGAATATCCTCAACGTTTTATAAACTAACTAGAATTCATTAATACTGATATTGCGCAATGTATTTCTAAAGTTTAACGGTTTTCGAGAAGAAAGTGGAGGACTTGCGGGAGCTAATGACAAACTCGTCATGGATTTCAAAGGCATTGTCTTTTAAGGTAAGTGAAACAATTCCCACTTCAGATCTGGCTTTACTTTCTAGGAATTCAACTCTATTTACACATATCTGCAGAATTCCCTTGCAACAACAAATAACTAATTACGTATCGTTTTGTATCATGAAAGGAATACTCATTTAACTGCCCACTCGGAGAAATTCATCATGGTTGCTGCAGTTTTGTCCTCACTATGTTACTTTATCCTCGACGATACTCGTACGAATTTGTCGAGTTTCTAATGTTGAAGTTTAATATTGTGAAGATTTTAAAAACGAAAAACCACATTTGCGATAAACAAAATGATCTACCTGAAAGCGAAATCTATTTTGATTCAGATCTAACTGAAACTTGAAAGAGGGCGGCCTTCTCACTTCAATTCTATTTAAAAATTCTCATTCTGGATTTTTTATCTAGCACAAACATTTGCTCACCTTCAAATGCAAATACATACTGACAGAATCTTTTAGCAATGCAATATGCAGATTAAAACGATTATTTACTAATAAATAAAAAGTAAAAGATTTTGATCGATTTGGTTTTGACCATTTTTCTTGCTCGCTTTATATTTTTCGACCCAGTTAAACTAGTGAGGCACAAGTTTAGGGGTATAACGAGTGGTGCAGTAAATTTAATCGGCTTCCATTGTCTAAGGTAAAAGGAAGGCAAAGACTACTTTCTTTTAGCTTTTCTCAGAGTTTCCATTTCCGCCAGTGATAGGCATGATGAGATAAGACTTAAACGATGAAAAGTGTCCGTACATACGACACAAAGTATTGAATACTGGTCAGACATGTGCTTTGCATATCAGCCATTGTTTCTCTGAAGTATTCTTGACGTGGCCGCTTTTATGAAAAACCAAAACGAAAATTGCACTCGAAGGTTTCACGAAAATCACCTTTATAAGCGAGTCTGTAGAGGGAGTTTCTCGATTGTTGAAATATTGCCGACAAGATGATAGGACAGCGGTTAACCTTTCACCCTCATGGTCATTGGTGGACATGCGCACCATGGTCATAACTGATTATGGGAACCGAGAGAAAATTCATATCTAAACTTAGGCTCATCTTTGTGGGAAGTTTCTCAAGGTTGTAAATAAAGTCGGCATTGCAATAACTTCAAGGAGTTGAAGAAAGGTCCACTAAACCATGTAGAAGAGGAAAAGTACTAAGGTCTCCTGCATGAGAGGGAATGGTGTCTTTCTATGAAGAACTTTCATGTTATTTCTGCATTTAATTTTCATGCGAGCACTCATTTACTATTTTAAATGTTCGAACATATAATTTTCGGTAATTAAATGCTAAAATGTTTATTGAAATTTGTTTTATCACATTTTTGTGGTTTGTGACTGGGCACATATGGCTTATAAATATATAAGCACGAGATATAAGATTCCTTCTTTTAATATCAAGTTAATTTTCTTTCATAAACGAAAATATATTGGGCCAGAATTACCACTGACTGATGGTTTACTTTTCACGACATCTAGAGGAATCATTTTTTCTTTCACGTCATTAATGGAAACTGAAACATTTCAGGTAAAATGATAATTCATTGAATTGAAACAAATAATTTCTCTCTTTCTCATACAAATTTGTGACATGATAAATATAGTGAAAGAATATTCGCATAACAAAGTACCTGAAATGGGAATCACAGGTTCAAAATTTGGTGAAACCCAGCAATTTACGAAAGAAAGAATCGAAAGAAAAGAGAAAGTAAACTGAATTTAAACAAAACTTATGATGATTCAGTTAGGAGATAAAAACAGTTGCCTCAAACGCATAATACAGATCACGTCATCCGCTTCTTTTACCTGTTACTAAAGCTCTAAATTTCATAGCAATCGTAGCATCTTGAATCGCTGTATTTCGAATAATTTTTCTTTCGGTTCTCCACTCAGTTTCAAGTTTAAAGCTATTAAATTTGAAGAAAAATCGTTGAAGTGGCTATTATCGTGTTATCACATCATACTCAGTCTTTGATAATTGTTTGCGATCGATCACGCCATGAATAAATTTCAGCAGGAAGCTAGTTTAATTTATCGCCAATTTCATGAGCATTTAAATTCACACAGTGAAACCGAGAGAAAGGATGTAATTTCGTTAGTCTTGACGTGCAGCATGGTTTTTTTCAATATTCGAGTTTCTCGGTTGGAAATCTTAGTTGCCGCAGGGAATGACAAATTGTAATCGTTTCGAAAATAATGAGGACACATGTTTATGATACTAGTAATAGTTCACAAGGGAAATCCTGTAAAATCTCAGCTGAGTTGGTCCTTCGAAATATGTAGATAACGGTATATCTGATGTTATACAGTTGTCACTGAGAATGGCTCACTATAAGACCAGGAATGTGTCTATGAAATTCAATGTAATATTCTCCAGAAACCAATTTTGGTTACTGACCCACTTGAATATGTCTCTATCGCCAAATTAATTCAATATCTCCGCCTTGCTGTTTTAAAGTGGAAACTCTTAGGAATATTTCCTGACCATAACCTGATTTGTGCGTATTCAGGTTGGCTTATTTCTTACTTCATTAATGAAAATCCGTGTCCTGCTGAGTGAGATAGTCTTATAATGTTGTCATGATCGCTTATGGATGACGACTGGGTTTGAATATTGCAATAAAGACTAATTTCGCTCGGATTTGCTGCGGAGATGTTAAGACGAAAATTAAAAGAAAAAAAAGGGAATTAATTCCCTGCGAGCTGTAACTAATTTCAGTGTTTGATTGATTAGTTTTTGAGGCAATATTAGCTTAGTCTAATGCATATATATATATTTTTTTTTTTTCTTTTTAATTTCAATAAAAAAGATACTTCAGCTGCAAAAAGAAAATCCAGTTGAAAAGCTTTGCTGTTTGCTGATACGGAAAAACGTGTAAGGGTCTTTTTTTTTTATTTTAACTGATGTCTCATTTCAAAGATTAGTAAGCAACAAATTTCCCAATGCATACAAAATTAGCCATATAGTTCAACAGATCATTCACAATATTTTTCTTTAACCTTAGTAAAAAGCTTTGGAGATAAAAGAGAGCGTCAAGAATCTTCCTTATCCGAGGTACTTTGGAAAGTGCATTTTGTTCGGTCATCACAGCACTTAATCCATTTTAGAAAACGATTATTACGCCGATAGTATGAAACCACAATTGCCCATCATAAATTTAAGATGAAGAGAAAGTCTTTGCGTATTTCCCGTCACTGTTCATATTCCCTATTTTCCAAAAATAACGTAAGCTTATTTTCAGCATAGGCAAATTCTTAAATTTTTTTTTTCATTAGTCTTACGAGCTTTTACAATCATAAAGTCTAGATTTGCTTCTCCAAGAATGACAAGGTTGGCTGGCAATTCAGATCAGATCATCTCAGACTAAAAGAAGTTAATTGAAGGACTTTGACTGACTGTTGGTTTGTCGATTTCGGTGTAAATAATAATGTACTTATAATGATTAAACCGTGAGAGAACCATAATTGCAGCCTCTAGGAATTAAAAGACAGATTAGATCCCAAACAAGCTGATGACTAAGTTAGTGGCCAAATAGGAAACTTAGATAAAATTAATGATATGCTAAATTGGGCAAAAAAGAAAAAAAAAAGATTCAACTTAGTCATGGTGGTTTTAAAATTTTTATCGATTTTGAGTTGATAATTAACATAAGTGCTCCTCTGTGACTCTGTGAACAACGGCTTAATGGCAGTGATTCAGCGCAGTTAGGACTATATAATGATCAATTAACAACAATGAGAGTATGATTAATGAATGCCATTTACCTATCAAGCTACGACCTCTTATTGCATCATCCATTAAAAACTAATCTAAATTACAATACCCAAGAAACTGAACCTTGTCTCCAATTAAATTGAGACAAGGTGACTGCAAGGGTGATTACAAATGGAGTATACCTCATTTCTGCGAGAGACTAGTAAGTTTTACAATTGCTACAAGGTAAGAGAATCACGACCCCCCTTAGATATGCTAAATACCAACAGCGAAATTGTGAATCACTGACAATCTGCGAAATGATGCCGACCAGATTAGAGTTCAAGAAATAGAGACTTGCTGTTTGTTTTCAAAATCGATTAACTTAAGAAGCGGAAGACCTACAACTCATAATTTCCTGATCCGATTAATTTTCTCGTGTTTTCCTACCCATCGTAGTATTTAAGGAAGAAAGGTACTCTCTACTTGTTGGGAAAAAAACATGTCAGATTGAGTGGCCTTAAAAACACTCTTAATTATTAACAAAATAATTACGCTGGTAGAATACAAACATATTTTCGTGCATTTCACTTCTTGAAGTAAGGGTCAAGTTTATTTGTGTTGCCTTCAAACAATTAATATTTCATAATTCTTTTAAAAGTTCATAGCACTTATCATAACTTCTACATTTAACTCAGATATCAATTTGCATATTGCTGTTAAGTGCTACCATTCATAAAGAAATAACACACCCCTGAGTGCATCACATTGACTTCATCTGTCGTCCTTCTCTGAATAAGACTGTACAGTCCTTTTCACTGAAGTTTTTCTTCGTAATCTTTACTGATTCACGTAAGTGTTCTTACCTTTCTGCTTTAAAAAAATTACTCTTTTCTCATTCTTTTGACGTGTTTCTTCCTTTTTACAAGATACATATTTTGAGACATGCCAATTGCTCCCCTTATTTAGATTGCATAGTTTGATGACACCTTTGAAATCATTTCTAGCTACTTTTGTGTCAGTTAAGCGAAAAATAGAAACGGAACACTAAACATCAAGATTCTAAGAGATCAAGCAAAAGTATTTTTTTGTCAGGAAGGATAGCAGTCATTCTTCAAAGCTTGATTGATGATATTTTCCTAGTTTGCAACGTTCTGGCCCTACATTGCTAGCCATAACTTTGTTAAAGGAATGACTCGATTTTATTTCTGTCGCTGAAAAATAACATTTACAAAAGCAGAAATAAATCTGAGTGCTTGCCATAGCATGTAAATTTTATCTACAATAATATAATGTACTTCAGTTGAAAGGCAGTGCGAGGTTTCGTTTCCATTTTCAAATTGCTATTTTTCAAACACAGTTTGAAATCTAAGATTAAAAGAAATGATTTGCGCAAGTAATAAGGGATCACAGTAGTTACTTCATAAGTATTTAGAAACAACTCGAGGGGTGATTCTCACGATAACTTATTGAAGAATAGTAGTTATTCCTATAAGCTTGAATGATATTATTTTTCTAGTTTGCAACGTTTTAGCCCCACATTACCAGCCATAACTTTGTAAAAGGAGCGACTCGATTTTATTTCTGTCGCTAAAAAAATAACATTTACAAAAGCGGAAATAAATCTAAGTACTTGCCACAGCACGTAAATTTAATCTACAATAAGATTTTGTACTTCGGTTGCTAGGCAGTGCGAGGTTTCGTTTCCATTTTCAAATTGCTATTTTTCAAACACAGTTTGAAATCTAAAACTTACACATGGGGTAGCTTGGTCAAGATTCTTATTAACACTTAGCTTTCTTAGAAGAACTCACCCCTTAGCTTACAGCTTCAGAGAATACGAAAGAGAACTCTTGATTCTAAGAGTTACTAAATTAAATTTACGATATGCGATGATGAACTCGTTTTCAATAAAACACGTTTCAAATAAGTGCATTGCGTTAATGATGAGATGCATTTTCCCCGTGCATTTTCTTTTTTCCCTTTTTTAAAAATTGGTCAGTGTAGGATTAAAAGAAAAGTTTTTCGTTCTCTTAGCCACTGCTATTAACGCTTACCCCTAAAGTGCGGTTCACTTATTTGCACGCTAGAGTTCTACTATCTAAATGGATCAAGTAAGTCTTAAATTGGAATAATCAGGTAATCATCGCCTGAGGTAAATAGGTGGTTTTCCAGAGACAAATCGAGATTAACGCACTGTCGCTAATGGTCACCACATCGTCCTAAAATATATTCCTCTGCAAGTAGCCGTTAGTAGTCAAACGCGGTTTGACAAAACAAAGGTAAATTTTAAAAGAGAACTGAAAAATAAGTCATTTTAAACTACCACTTCAAACTTATTCCTTGCATTCTACGTGGCAACTCTTTGTCAGGTGATGATTTCGAATGAATACGAGTCGTATCTGTTCAGCACGTTGGTTAACAACTACTGTAAATGTGTATCTTAGCTCATAGTCATTGGTGTGTTTCTATCCTGAGTATTTTTTCGAATGGTACATGGTGTTGATAGGTTAGGTTTGTTACTGACTGCCCGTGGTGCATGCTTTTTGATTTCTGGCATCCGAGTTCCTTGAATCCGCTTTCTCAGTTGATGTTATCTGGATCAAGTCTTGAGTGGATGAATTCTTTAGTGGCACGAGTTTCCAGTGAGGTCCATGATCGACACTCATAACCTGCTTCTTAATACACCAAAGGTACTTTCTCGTCATAATCATTTCGCACTTGCAAGGATAATTTGAAACACTCACACCAAAGGTACTCTCTCGTCATAATCATTTCGCACTCGCAAGGATAATTTGACCTTTAAAACTATTTTTCAAAGGATTGTAAAATAAAGAAATTCCCGATAGCATCATGGAAAATGGAAAAGCGTTGCCTTTTTTATGAAATCGACACATGGGTGAAAACTTTAAAACAAAGAAGAAACAAAAGCACACCAAATTCATTGTTTAACCATCTACCTCCTAAAATTTACAATAAACACTTCGAGGCACTTTTATAAGTTGGTTAAGGTTATTTTGATAATGATCAGCACTTATAATCGTGTCTTAGATGGGCAGATTTCTTTTTTCTTCCCTAAAAGGTATTTTATTTTGCTCAATAATTTATTGAATTTGTATGTTTGCTCATTAAACATTAGGTAAGGCCTTGGGAATCAGAAACTGGAGTCCTGTTTGGTTTTTTCGAGCTAAGAAGAGGAAAGAGAGCAGACAAAATACTGTTTATCAAAAATGCAACAATCAGAGGCCGATACAAACATTGCAAAGACGCAAAGAATGCCTATTGCTCACCAAAAATGTACTTCCCATTTAACTTAGAAAGAGATTCACTTGTAAGTTACCATGAACGCAAAACGATATTCAATAGCATGATCTAGTTAGTATACCATTAGCATAATGTGGGTGGCAAACTAAACCTCACACGTATCGTGCTGTTCAATGTTTCTTCTTTGTTTCAAAAAATCTCCCCTGATGCTCATATTTCGACACATAGGAAGTTGTCTCCTTCTTCCTGTTATTTCGTGTCACAATTTGCGACCAGTTTTCTTTGAAAATAAAACATGGTTAAATAAGTCACAGATCTCTGCAGGCGCACGATATGAATGTGTTGTAGTAAACACTCCTTTAAGCGTCTTCGGGGAGGAAAGCCCTCTAACACTCGATAAAACCAAAACAGAGGATAATTTAAATGTAATAACGAAACTTTGCCGTGAAAAGGGCAATAAAAAAAAACTAGAGCTCGGTACCTGTAAACGGTCCACAGAGATCGCAGCAGTCATTTGAAAATGCAACACACAGGCGACTCAGTGATTGCGGCATTCGTTTAGTTTATTAGAGAAAGCATTGTATTTCGTCATGTTTGCTTGTTTGTTTGTTTGTTTGTTTTTTCCCATAGACAAGAGAACCTTTTATCGTTTGTCTCACGATGTAAGAGTGGGGCTAATCAATTGTGTAAAGCTCTTAAAAACTTAAAAATAATGTGTCAACTTCGCCTAACTGGAATCTTTACCACGGTACTATATTTTTTTCCAAACGAAAAATTCATGAATAATATATCAATTGTTGTCAAAATTATCGTTTTAACTTCTTCTGAAATAAGATCAGCGATAGGTCATATGGCTGCCATGGCTACCGTGAGTTTTGGAATGGCTTCTTTTAACCGGCTTTGGTATCAAAAATACCTCACTTGTTTGATTTCAATTGATTATTCGATTGATCCCTTTCAAGTATAATGTAATTAAGAAGTTACAAATAAATGCTGTCATCTACTTATGATTTGAAATTCACATGAAATGAACACTGAATGCGGCACCGGTGCACCATTTCCACCAGCTTTGCTATCAATCCAGACGGGATCTGGCCTTTTTTTTTCTGAATCGGTGATACGCTTCCTAACGATATGTCAACGGCATGTATTTTAGCTGTAGACTAATCATTTAAAGTAAGATCATCTCAGTTAGACACATAGCTTAGGTAGCTGTGAAAACGAAGCCGGATTTGTTTAATGAAAACTACTGTCTCTTGGCAACTTATGCAATGAGCCGGAATACTTGTTAAATTGGGTATTTTTTCCTCCTTAATAAAAAAGAGTGCATTGTTTTGTAAACAATTCACTGTGGGAGATCAGATGTTATTGCAAGGTCACTGGAAAAAAAAAATGAATAATTGTTATGATCCTTTTGAATTGCGCTTTGAATATTCCACAATTATTCACCAAGTGTGGTTGTCGAAATTTCAGTCTGCTTTCAATATCTGAGAACATTGCGTAGAGCATGTCTCTAACACCGAGTGGAAAAGTCCTTCACTCATAAAATACTAAACATTTCTGTGAACAATGACCTCATGTGGCTCTGTGATATAGTTCAGTTTTTCACCTGCTAGCAAACTTAATCCATAGTTTCACTGCTGACGGAAAGTATGTTATGATTTTCGAGTGCCCTACTGTTTTCAATTATTTCATGGTTTTATTAAAAGCGGGCTGGTCAAGAGTATGGATTTAGTAATAACCGTGAAGTTCAAAGTTAATTGCTGAATTGTTTTCTTCCCTATAAGACGTAAAGGACCTTGAAACAATGTCTTTAATAGAAAGGACCTTTCTTGAAAATCTTCTGTCGTTAGTTTTTAATTATTAGAAAAGCGTTGTTTACAAACCGTTTAGAGAGCACCAAATCTTAATTTAATCACCTTCGTACCGTTGTATGGAGAAGTCGAAATTCCCGCTTGAAATACACGTTTTCTGTCGCTGTAGTAAACTTAGAGTCAAGTTAGAATCACTTATGCCACATTCTGTTGATTTAGAAACTCAATGCAACGTCAATGAGCGACAGTATGGTGAGTGCATAGATTTTGGCACGCCACTAATAATTAAACATCCAATGACGAGCGCTGAGTATTTAAATAACCACTCTGTCTCCCATCTGTAATTAATAACGGAAAACAGTTTGGGTTGTTGTGCGATTCAGCAGCATTAAATACATTCATCGTTCGTAGCTAAGGCCATTCTAGTCATACATATTCCCTGAGAAGTATTTAAGCCGACTCAGGGAGAATGAGTGAATTTGAAAGTAGAGAAGAATGTTGTGGTTGACGACGAGGACCCATCAGTTCGATAGCAGGAATTAGCGGTTAGTTGTATCGGTTACTGTTATCTTAAGATTGCTTGAGGCCTATCCAACGGAAAACATTTCCCTTGCCCTTTATATTTTTGTTTGCTTTATCACTTTCGACAATTTTGAGCAATGCTCAATTGAGCGTTCAAGTTGTCGCCGTTACAGTTACAGAATTGAATAACTCGTGTTCCCTCAAGTAAATATACATAAACAGTGTATACAAATTGAATGAAATTATGCCAAATTAGGGCAAGTATATAGCTGAACGTATTGATATTTCGAATTTCCTTGTTTATGATCAAATTTGCCCCAGTTTCATGAGATGGGATGGAAGTAAAGTAAGCCAAAGTCTTGCCATGTCACCATAATACATATCTAAGAAAAATAAATGCATCAAATTACTGAGGACAAGTCGCAAGCAGGTGCTGCCGGTTGAAATTTGGCGCCAATAGGAGATTGCCTTGATGTCTAAATGTCACTGTATTTTCTGTTTCATGATGCTGGTAAACCTCAAACAAGATTATCACCTAAATATTTGGAAAAAAACAATTTGAGCAAGTCGACTTTTTCGTAAAGAACGGCAGACGTTTTGAAATAAAAAGTCGTCAACACAGCGGTGAAGCTGAAAATTGAATCGAATTTACATAAACGTGAGTCTCTTCTAATTACCTTTTGGAATCAATTTTCTCAAACTTTCGAATTTGCTCCTCGCAATGAAAGAATTTAAAAGTATAAATTTTAGAGAATTTACTGATCGAAAGAGCTTTTTCTTCATCAGAGGATTCTTGAACTTTGCAAAAACTTACTGTAGGGGAAATGCATCACGACCGCGTAGTCGCGGGTTGCTAGACACCTCCTGATATAGCATATTTTCCCGTTACAAACCGGAGGTTTAACAGCTTTTATCATGGAAAACGCTCTAAAGAGTTACCTCATTAAGACAAACGAATATGGAGTTTAAAACTTCATCAGATCGATGTCTGTCCAAGCAAAAGTAATGTTTTGTCTACTCTCAAAGGATTGCCAATTAATAAGCTGAAACCTGATTGAAAATTTGAAAGGAAGATTGAATTTAAGGTGTTAAATAAAGATGTGATTTTACGTAAAAAATCTTCAATTACCTTTAAGCTTCTTTAATTCTTGAAAAGAAGAACTCGCTTACAAACCGTTATCATCCTATGATCACTTGTTCGTAATAATGCACTCTTTGACAGCCGAGAAACCCTGTTTTTCTAAGATCATCGAGTAGATGAACCGTTTCTGATTTCAGAAAGAAATATTATACACTCTATTTGTAATTAAAAGTCAGAATTAAGACACATTGGCAGTCCTGAACTAATAAATAATAAAAGAAAACCAGCCTAATTCACTTTTGTTTTCTCCATTACATAGAAAGTAAAACTCCGACAAGAAAGATGAAAATAAAGGAAAGCCATATATTTTTGCACGAAATTTAACAAAATTTGCATGTAACTTATAGAAACACAGGTAATGGGGGCTTTAGGGACTGAGCGCGATATTTGATTGTTGATTAAAAAACAAATGAATTTTTAAGGCAATAGAATCGTCTCCAGACGAGAAAAAAACAAAACAAAAATGATAATTATCTCCCGCAAAATTAGAAGAAGTACACCAACACAAAGTTCATCTTGATTAAATATCTAATACAAAACCCTTCAAAAAAGAAATAATAATCTAAAACTTTGTACTTTCGGCAAATCCCATGGGATAATTGAATTAAGTAAATGCATGTTCGTTTTAGCATCTTGAGTCACAGTTGACGAAGTACTCTACATAGAAACGTCTTTTTGGCCGTTTAATATATGGTATTAGTAATATTCACGAGCCATGGCACAAGAGAACGTCTGTGTAATATTCTGTAACACTGTTCGCTTGAAAGGGAAAGAACGTGGTTAATACGTGAGGCCGATTTTGGATTATTCCTGATCTTAAATCAGTCTGTCGCTACGTTTTTTTTATCGCCGCTGAATGATTTGTTTGTGTAGTAACCTCTATGTAGTAACCTGTTGCGTAATGCCACCATGTAAGGGCACTTAAGAACCGCTGATACATAGGAAACGTCCAAGGTAGGGATGGTTCTTTTGCAATAACATGTCACTTATGCTACCAAAACATGTCAGTGCATGAAATAGTAGCTGTTGTGCAGAAGATATTTCATACATTAGAGTTTGTGGGTGATAAAGTGAATCTTACCACACGTAAAACTAATGTTGTTCAGGCAATGTTCGAGATGACAATTTTTACATTACGCGGTGTTCCAGGTTACAAAACTAACAAATTCACTCTTTTCATTCTCCTAGAGGCTTTAGAAGGAAAGGCAGCGATGTCATATTTGCATTTTGTTGGATTTCTCTCATTTTTACGACTGTCAGGTCTATTCAGGTAATAACATGAAAATCTTCCTACGTATACTAAGAGAAATTCACTTCCATATTTTGCCTTAGCTTTGGAAAGTTTGTTTTTCAAGTTTGAACTATCGCTAACAACCAGTTAATAAACAATGGGTGATTGGTGATTGTATTTAAGGGAAATGTGAATTGACCTGGTTTGATGCGATAAATGTCAGTTACAAAGTTCATAATTACATATATTGCTCTAACTATATTCAACCTATGTTGGTGTTTTGACGGCACTAATGATGGGTGCATAAACTCTCGACCGTTCTATAATTTATTACAATATCATTCAGATAATAGTAAATCATGATACAAATGCTAGTTTTAAAACAAACTGCTAGTTTTAAAACAAACCCAAGGTTCTATAAAGGCAGCCATATATTCAGAAACTTCTGCCACTAAACCGCTTAACCGTTAAATTAAATCGTTCATAAACCCGATAATTTGCATAGGAAATACAAAGAGACTTCTCAGCCCATTCAAATGAGTTTTACACCTTTTGTTTTCTATATTAATTGTGTTTCTATGGGACCAAGTTGTCGTTATTTTCAATGGAGCAAGTGTTAAATCGGCTGTTGTTGGGTGGTTGTCATGTATAAGTTCAAATTTGCATTCATGTCCAAGGAGAGAGAACTTTAGTATCAGTTTTTATCAATTTCTTTAGAGTTCCTATGCCATTAACATTGTAGACTAGACGAATACAAACTTATCCTACACACCTAACTCTTTCGAAAAGCCAACATACAGGTAATTCTTTAAAGTGATTCTTTCTCGCCATTTAAAGCAAAACTAATAAGGCCAACAAAAGAAACGTGGCAAAGAAGGGAGAAGTTTGGCATGTTTTTCTCTAAACTTAATTGATTTTTTTTTAGCCATGGCTTGGTGATAAGGAATACCTCTAGTGCTGACGAGAGCTCTACCTCTACAAGTAAACAGCCACTTACTAAGATAGGGAATCCTTTCGAGTCTATGCTCATCACAACGTAAGTTTTTAAAAAAGAGAGCACCTCAATTTCAAGGGGTGCCATTATTTAAAATAGCTGTGATCAGACGAATTAGATTTTCTCGACAAAGGAGAAGAATGGGCTTGAAAAACAAAACAAACAAAAAAAAAAGATAACATGTCACCTTAAAGTTGTATTTTTGTTGAAGTTCTATTTTTGTGTATCAAAAACCACTGCCTTTTCAATTCCTTCTCGTAATTCAAGTAGATTTATTGGCGATTCCTCAAAGACCAACCTAGAAATGAGGTCGCTTTTCTCAATTTTATTTGCAGGGAGTCAACTATAGACTTGGCAACGCGAAAACATAATAGGAGTGAAGAAATAAAGCCAGCGAACACACCGCCATGGTAGGTACTTTCTTTCATGTAGCCGGCTACAGAATTACAAGGGAAATCAATTTTCGGGCAATTGTCTCTGATTTTAAAATAATCTCTATAGTCCCGAGGGTGTCCTCGGAAGATACATGACGTGCATTCATTCTGCTCATGGTAACAAGCTGAACTTATGTGCACTTATAAGCTCCTTACTGGGTTCAAAAGTATTGTTTTGATGTTTTTGTGAGGATTGAATTAACTAAGAGCAAATCTTGAAGTCGTTTCGACAAAATTTTCTTTTCCTCACAGGGAATACCAACTGAAGTATGAGGAGTTAGTGATACCGGGAAGAAACGTTTCTGATATTCTTGAAATTGTATTTAAGAACTATGACAAAAGGATTCGTCCATTTTATGGAGGTAAATATGCTCTTTAGATAAAAATGTTACTTTGTCGCGTTCATTTATTCAATGCATGGCTGGCTCCTCAAGCAAGCAGAATAATTCGTTTTCTGTGTTCTGATTAACTATAGGAGTGCGTTAGATGGACCTGTCTAACGCCGCCCAGGTTTGCCTGCTTAGCTCCCGAAGTCGGCTTTTGTCTGTATCTGTAATCTCTTAAAACAAAGACAATCATTTGCTTCATAAATGTTTTGCAAAGAAAGGGATCGTCCAGAATTTAACAAACTTGAACCCGTTCGAGGTGAAAAACGCATCTATATCCCTCATTTGCCATCTTAGTTTCTGAAAAAATTATTTTACAACCTTATTTTATGTTTTCTCCTGTATATGATTTATGCTGTGTTTTCTTTCAGTACAAACACTCCACGTCGATTTGGACATGTTAATTCTGTCATTTGGAGAGATTAGTGAAACTAGCATGGTATGTGGCACCTACATTCGCCTAATTTAAAGAAAACCTTCATCTAAACTTCCGTTACCTTTAAAGTAAAAAAAAGGAAGAAAAATTAGTTTCGAAGAAAATACGTCCATTTTGCCTTATTTTTGGTGCTACCCCTTTATTTAAAGTGCATATGCAATTTTCCTGTTCCTCTCTAAACAGCCGATTACTATTCATGATTATATCATATTATTTGCTCAGTGCTCTTTACTATCCTGCAGGATTTTGAGGTGGACTTATACCTTGGCCAGTTTTGGCAAGATCCACGATTAGCTTTCGGTATCAACAGAACAATTATCCTTGGGGGAATAGCATGCGAAAAGTTTTGGTTACCTGACACCTTTTTCGTCAATTCCATCGACACAAGAATACACAGGATGGTTTTCGCCAACAAGAAAATATGGATAAATCTAATTAACGGAAGCATGATGTTAAGTGCAAGGTAGTTTCAATTACATCACAAAACAAAAAAAACACACATACAAACAAAAAAAAAACAAACAAGAAAAGACAACAAACAAAAAAACTTACAATTATAGCGAATTAGAAACAGTCACCACAAATAAAGCCCTTTGCTCTGCTTGGACACAGAATTTTCAGTGTTCTTTCGATGCTTTCATTAATCGAATATAAGCTGTTTGAAGTTTGTTTTCTTTCTACAATCTTTACACAACAGGTTAGTAACAAAAAATTCGTGCAAGTTGGATCTTAGGAACTACCCACTGGATGAACAGACTTGTCACCTAGCCTTTGAAAGTTGTAAGTATTCACAAGAAAAAAACTTTCATATTGGGATGAGGACACGCCAGGGAGAATCTCTTATTATCCCTAAAACGTTTTTGCCCACTGTTTTGAACTAATCTGACACGGCTAAACTAAGTGTATGGGTTCATACCAGTTTGTCAATATTTCTCCCTTTTCCTGCGACACTTTGAGTTGACATTTACTGTTGTTACTATCATTTCGATATGGCAGTTTCGTACGAGGAAAAAGACTTGAAATACAAGTGGCGGTCTCCGGTGGAGAGTACGATCTTCATTTATGACAATGAAATGGCGCAGTTCGATATTGTGAGCGCCACGAGATATTTAAAACATGCAGTGTATCACTCTGGTAAGGAAAATTTTCATGCGGTAAATAAGTAAGGCTAAGCTGTCACTAAAAGAAATATACTGCAAAGACTCTCACACAAAACATCCTAATTTGAAGCACAATAATAAAATTTTGCTTAACACATATGAAACTTAATGGTTTGGGAGGTGAAAACTGTACAGTCTGCAAAAGTGTCGAGTTATTTTAAATGTTAAACAGTAAGATGGCATGATATCACTTTGAAATGAAGCGAGATGTATCATGAAGAACACAAATCGCAAAATTACAAAGGAGAAGCGGGGATGGCAATAGAGTGTTGGCGATAATTTTGCCAACGACTGTTTCAATATATCTTCAGGCCAATGTGCCAATTATTTTGTTGCGCACTATAGAAACAAAACATTGATATCTAGCAGACGGCTAACAATGTGACATTGTGTACTTATCAATCCATTCATGAACTGAAAATAACCAGTTACTATTGTATAATTCCTAAACAAGAGTTTTCCTTCAACAAGGAACCAACCAGAATTTTCTCTTTTCATTATGTTTCAGACATGTTCTCTGGTTTAACAGCGACTATGATATTTCGTCGACGATCTATGTACTACATTTTTCAAATGTATATTCCTTGCGTGTGTGTTGTAGCTCTCTCTTGGGTCAGCTTCTGGATAAATCACGAGGCCGTTCCCGCCCGCGTGGCACTCAGTATAACCACTGTATTGACTATAAGCTACATGCGTGGAAACGTCAACGCAGGGATGCCACGTGTTTCTTACTTAAAGTCTATCGACTACTTCTTACTTGGAGGATTTGTGTTTATCTTTATGACTTTGTTAGAGTATGTTCTTGTTCTGAAGCAATCTCGAAAAATACACGCGATGAATAACACTAAGAAGGATGATTGCGAGTTAAGCCAGGATAAAGAAAATCTGGTAAGTTCACGGCCAGTTGCAACAGCAGTACACGTAAGACGCGCCCTTCTTACTTCTATCCCTCGATTCTTATAGCCGTTTTCTTTTTTCCTTCGTTTGTGCTATAGAACAATCTCTCTCTATTTACTTTACGTTACTTTAAAAGCACATTTGAGTTTCTTTCATGTGAAGTCACTCAACAAAGCTGAACATCTCGAAGTCAATAATAAGTAATGCTCACCGAAATCATTTTTGAGCTGTACGCACCTTGTGGGACAGTTGAAGGATTGCTCTGTAGGGTTATGTTGTTCTGCTATCACATATATTTTAGAGATAACTACTCAACTATATTCAAATATTTACCGAATATAGAGTGTTAACCTACCATCACTCGATTTAAGGTAGCGGTACTGTTTCACCTCATGTCTTTAAACTCCTGTTTCGTAGGACCGACGACCTCTTCTTGTAACTGTCGCATTCGACGGCAAAAGCTACAAGTTTAGACATTCTTTGGAAAACATGGAAAATGGCTTACACTCTTCTTACCCAAAAAGAAAAAGCTCCGTGCACGATCGCACACGAAAGCAGAACCTGGCAACACGCTTAAAACCCTTCTTTGTCAAGAAAGGAGTTAAAGAGAACGAAGGAGTCATACACAGAGTAAAACGCAAATTTAGGTCAGAACAAGGAGTTCACTATTTAGATCAGTATTCAAGAATTCTGTTTCCATTGGGATATGCTGCCTTTTTGACCACCTACTTCGTTATCTACATGGTGAAAAAGTAACAGTGCCTGGATGGGATGATTAATTGCACTTTGGACCTACAAAGCAAGAACATAAAATAGTCCTATCCATTAAGTAGACGTTGGGAAGTGGTGTTAAGAGCATATACCTTGTTTGAAAGAACCCAAGTCAAATTAATTCATACTGTCGCTTGCTTTATGACGTGTTCTCAAATGGCCAGATTCGCCGCCGTTGCTGCTCCTTTGTATGACCGTAAACCAGTTGTAAAAAGGGAGATTTATTATTAACATTCAAGGATGATGAGAAAAGACAGCTTTGGTCTATCTGATCGAAAGCCACACTACCTCGCGCGTGGTAAATTGTATCGTAGTATTGTTATCGCATCATGCAATAGGAATTTAAATTAACGATGAACATAACGTGTTACTTTCTACTGTTGTAAGGCGTTCCCTAATACTTGTTTGAATTATTTTTTGGAGATGCAGTAGTCAGATTAAGAATCAAAAGTTGTTGTTCAGTACAATTTTACTTGGATAAAAAGGCAAATTTCCATGTTTCTTTCATTATTCTTTTTTTTATATTATATAGATATATATGTGATATCTGTGACATATCGAGTGCTTGATAAGGTCATACCTCTCTGGCAAAACGATGTGAGAACTACAACTATGATGGAAAAAAAAGATTTCAGTATAGTGATATTATACAAAATTTGAAAAACGATTATATCAAATTTGAAAAGTGTAATGAATATAAGAAATTGGGAAAACTACAAAAAGGAAAACGAGAAGAGAAAAACATCTTGCAAGACCATAAGCCAATTTATACTTGATATTGTGCGTCTAGTGTAGTGAACCACTTGGAGTGGAAGTGTTCTCAGTGTCATTTATGCTTTGATCTATAAGTATCCTGTCCTATCTGCCAAAAGTTAGAGAAACCTTAAAGTACCACATGCTTAGTTCATGTATGCTACAGTAAATTCAATTTACGGGTTACAATAAAATAAATCAATTTATTCCCCTATATATGGAAGCATCAACTTAGACGCGTCTGTTAGTTCTTATAATCCCCCAAATTATCTGCGGGCCATATTGAATAAAAATGGCGCGTAAAAGCGAGCTTGAGAATAATGAAGTTACAATTCGGTAAAACAATCAATGTAATCATATTGAGCAAAATGCAAAGAGGGGAAAGGGGAGGGGAGCAGGCGGGGGAGGGGAGCAGGCGGGGGAGGGGAGCAGGCGAGAGAACTAGATATTATTCAACTGAAATAATCAAACCCTTCTTCAATCCATTGAAGACACCGTACGATTAACTAGCTAAGATAGTGTGCCCAGCCAATACTGATCATTTATTAAATCAAAGCAAGAGACGATGAATTGTTTTGATAATTCTTTGTCAAAAAAACATCAGTGTGAACTTAGTGCGACTAGAAGCTGAGGAAATGAAATTTCGGTCTTGAAGCAAACGTCATACAAAAAGGGTTGTTTGTGATAGGATCATCTTACTACTGACCAGTTAGCTAAGTTCGATTTTCAGAAAATTACCTCTTTTTTCTAGAGGTTTCATCCTAGAAATGGATAGCTGAGTGTTATCATTCCGTTAGAAAACAATTTTATGGAACGGAGGGTCGTCGACTTCTTCAGGCGGATAACTAACAAAAGAGGAGAACTTCTGAGAGTTTACGTCAGATGCCAGTAAATAAGTCATTTCTGGTGAGGCACATAACATCCAAGCGTTTCATTGATCACGGCTCATTAACATTCAAAATCGTTAATACAACTGCGTTTAAAAATTCATAAGCACCTGTCATTCACAACTTGACTTGAGTAATGAAAAGTCATTGCATGATTGTAATTTTTACGAATTCAGTTTTAAGGCTTATACAAAAAAATACTCTAAAAAACCTGAGAGTTTCAGAGTCTTGATCAACCGTTTTTTGGTAATGAAATATACGCAGTGTATTACGCAAAGTCTTGGCAAATTATGAGTAAGAGCAAATTTTGTTGTTTCTGAACCGTCACAGAGGTCAAATAGCGTGAGTCGGGAGACAAATGGAGCCCTGCTGTGGCATCCGGGGATTTCACTAGGCAAAAATCAGGCAGAAACTCAAATCGTTTGACACAAAATTCAAGCCGAGGTGCGATAATTCGTTTACGTCGCTTGAAAAAGAATATTACAGTCAAGGTAATCCAGTGAACGACTACGGCTAGGATTTTCCTTCGCTCATTCAAAGGTAAATGTTATTCAAGGGTTGTATTAGTTATTAAGACAAGAAAGTATATAGGTAGTTCCACGTACTACGGTTCGTCGAGATCGCACCAAAGTATAATCTCTCATCTAAGTCGATGACAAAAAGGAGTAAATATTAAATCTGGGGAAAACGATTCACTTGGTGCAGAGACAATCTAACGCCCGTTGGCAGTTTTGCGGTACTTTCGCCCGAATATGTTTTCATTGAAGACCTAATTCAAATAATTAGAAGTTATATAATTATGCAGAGACGCTTTGAGTCAATGTTTTAGCTGTATTTTTAAATTATTCCAAGGTGAATAGATTGTCGTATTTTATCTACAGGATTTGATGATTTTCATTAGAGGCTATATTCTAAGAGGAAATCTGCAATTATGAAAAATACGCTATTCACGATATGGTAGAAATGTGACAAATTTTATAAAATTCGTCATTGTCAAATGCTACTGCCACGAAAGAATGATAAACAAAATTTAGTCAAGGAGCCCCAACCAGATGACTTAGAATTCATGCCAGCGCTATCCCAGAACATTGTTAGCTAAACAACAACGAAAAAAGCAATTGAGAATTTCAATCTTGGAAAGTAAGATGGGCGCATAGGTCTAATTCTGTGTTCATAGACTGTAGTGAAGCCTAAAAACTAAACTCAACACAGTACAACAATTTGAAATAAGGTGAAAAATGATGAACTATGAAACAAAACAGCTCTTGCTATTTAGGATTTTGCCTAAGATTGCCAGCTAGGTATTAAACTGCAGGAGTTTTCAAAGGCAGCGATAGATAATGAAAGAGTGACATACATTATTTAACCTAGTAGTTTTCAAGTGAGTTTGTTTGCTTCATTTTTTCCCCTTGAAGTCAAAACCTGCTCCTTGTGTTATACAAGATCGCATAATGAATGTTTGACTTCAGCATATTTCGTTAAAAAGCCAGGTTAAGGTAAACGTCGGGTTCCTTTCGGAAGATAAAAACACGCTTTTAATTTTTTATGCCCATTGATACCAGATTTGAATATCCTACTCATTGTATAACAATGAGTGATTGAAGTGCAATAGAACTTCGTGGAATTACTAAGACACTAATGATAAATATCTACAGAAAATAGCTGTACAAATACTTTTGTAACATTATTGTGTATGTGCATGTTTTGATGAGGCACTAAAAAACATCACGTTCTCCGTAGATTTCATTCAATCATGTACGTGTTTATGGCAGTGTATGAGACGGCCATCCAAATGCTCAAGTTGGAAATTTTTCAAGATCCAGCACTTTGAGTCCTTGAGAATAGGGAAATAATTAGAAACTCTAAAGTTCGGATATACAGGCATGTATCTCACATTATTTTACCCTGAAACGATGTCTTCACTTGTGATTTTTGAATTCTTAAATTCTTTTGAAAGCGAGAACTGACAAATGTCCCCCAGAAACTCCTTTCTTTTGCAAGTTAATTTGAGTTGACACTAAACATTATAGCATTTGGCATATGCCATCCAACGGGCTGCAATTATGACAAGAGTGAGTGATTTAATTACAAAGACCACCTATACACGATTTGTTAGTTCCCTCGTTCCCCTTTTTGAAAAAAAGAGCCGAAAAGATGGGCATCACTCGATCATGTAAACTACCTTCGCTAGAAAAGCCGCATGCCATAATGTAAACTCATGCGTAACAAAGTCCATTTTCTGATCGTCCCAGTTGGTGACGAATTGATTCTGGTATGACATAACAAGGATTCCTACAATTCCTTACTATGGCAATTATTGTGACGGGCGTGCACAGAAAGCTGTGCAGTTCCCACGAACAAAGCCTAAAACCGTGTTTCTGTCTTTTTAACATGAGCGTCACCACTGAAGGTAGTATACCTAGGCATTTATTGGCTTCAGAGACTGCTGCATCATCTTGAGTAAGGTAGAGAGACATGCCAAGGAAAACAGATACACCTTTTTAGGTGTTCAAGGCATCACCATGCGGTATCAACTGGACTCATCGAAAAGCATCTCTAGTTTCCTCTACCTTCGCAAATGCTTCCTCGATGGATTTAATAAATACTAATTAAACGTTCGTCCAAAACCCTATTTCCAGGCCCGGGCGAGAAAATGGGATCCGGAAGAATACTTGCACTGACCTTACTGCTCGTCGACTGTATCGCTACAAACGTGTTGTGAGTATTTTAAATATTTAAATCGGTATGTGTGATGCGAACAATTACGACAAAAGAAGATATCCATCTCTAAAATTATCTTATGGAACAATAAACTTAAGCTTATCATTCTCGAAATGTATCCATGAAATTTTACTTCAAACATTTTCATAGGGAAATCTGTTTTCTTTCAGTCTTGTTTGTGGTTATTTACGAACCCTAAAAAAGCTTAAAATAATAGGAGTGATAAAATCACTTAAGATCAGTATTATTTATCAGATTTATATACCATTCTTCCCCGAAAAATTTCTTAGAAATCACTAATAAAAATTACTCTGTAACAACTAAACATTACTGATTTCATTTGAAAATAAGTGTAACTGACTTACATGTTACAAACTATGTGGCTGTCCTTGTGATAATCAGTCATTTCATTTTCTTTCCTGCGAAGGTAATAACCAAGTAATCTTTAGCAAAGGTTAACTTCCACTTTTAATTTCTTAATACAAAACAAGGGACAAGCTCTCAGTAGTAAAAAACAGGACGCTTATACAGCCAGGAAGGAACATGTCTGAATTAATCAATTTGATATTGAGGAACTATGATCGCAATATGCGGCCTTTTTATGGAGGTAAGCGTTCTTTCCGATTCAGTATGTAAACATGTGTCCAGTCTCAGTTCAGAGATTCAAAGACAATCGAAAAGATGCAAATAGCATAGACGATTTTATCCATTCTTAGTTAAGTAACTGACCGCCACTCACCCTATCCACCCATTTACAATTATCCACCTACCTATTCACCCACCAATCTACCTATCTACCGACTTGCCCGGCCACTAACCTCGCCTTGCACCTCACTACGTCCCTCCTCACCTAACTACTACAACCTAACCAAACCACGAGCTCACCTACCAACCTATTTGGCATGATGCTTGATATGCAACTCTTGCACCATGAAGGCACCGTGAGGCATTTATGATTTATGGTTATTCCCCTGATAAGTGGCACGGCAAGTACGATTAGGAGCGTTGTTGCAACGCTGGTTGCCCATTAAGACTTTCATTGGTGTCCAATGTTGATACGCCAAAGGACTACAACAGTTCCTGCCTTCATTATAGTGACAGGTGTTGATGTTAAAGTGGACATTCTCATCTTATCGTTTGGGGAAATTCGGGAGGCAAATATGGTGAGTCAGCTGGTAAACTAGTGTGGAAGGTTCATGCCAAAAATAAACGTAACAAGTTACAAAAGAAAGCGCGCAAAATTTAGGTTAAATAGGAAGGGTCCAAACACCAAATTAAAAGTTATTCCAAGCCTTCAAAAAGTCAGAAGAATTCTTAGAAATATAATTTACGGTTGAGCAAAATTAAATTTCCAACATTTCATTAACCTTGGTTAGCAACGAAGCAACCACACTACACTCGATTCGAACACAGTCCGAGCATATGAATCAATGACGTTTGATTTTTCCTTGTCTTTTAGGAGTTTAGCATGGATCTATACCTAGGCTTGTTCTGGCAGGATCCGAGACTTGATTTAGGTCTCAACCGATCTCTAACTCTTGGTGGTGACTTTGCTGATAAATTCTGGATTCCAGACACTTTCTTCGTAAATTCAGTTCAAACCAGTGTCCACGAGACTATCCTTCCAAACAAGAAAGTTTGGGTAAACCTGAATGGAGGTCATATGATGCTGAGTGCTCGGTGTGATACCTTTTTAAACTTTTTGTGTTCTGATATCTGTATACGTTGGCCTTAGCCTATTTAAAGTGAAGACCGGAGCGAGGCATCACTTGAAACGAGGCTTTGGGGGCTCCAGGGCATCATATCTTATAGGAAAAAATCTCTGGGCTCCAAAGCAAAATTTGAAACCTATGCGCTACATGACGCACATTTAGGGGTTCCTAATCTCCAGCATTTTCCATCTCTTGGTGAGACCACAACAAGCATGACAATTTCCACCAGCAATGTTGTTCACCGCATAATTAGTGTGAGACTTTTCGATTACTTCACCAGAAACACTGCGCTACCGAGCTAGTTCGTGACAAAGTCTCTATTCAGAGTGATTACAATTTTGTTCCAAGAAAGACCAGGTCTCTCTTTTTTGGTATGCATATGCATGTCTCATTTTTATTGAAAGCTTGGCGAACTAAACATAATCTGAATGTTTTCTTCACTGTATAAGTAAAATCTTACAAATCTGTTTTTATATCTCATTAGGATGAAATCTACAGCTTCCTGTAAAATGAACTTACGGAACTATCCAATGGATGATCAAATTTGTCATTTAGCTTTGGAAAGTTGTGAGTAACACATGAGACGCTTTTATACTTTTTACTTCAGAGTCTTCATTAAAATGACTCATTTTTTACCATTCTCAGCATCAAAACATGTCTTTACGAACAAACTTTCTCTCAGTTTCTTATGATAGAGACGATCTTAAATTCACCTGGAAAAAAGAAGTCGGGACTGAAGTCTATATATACGACAAGGAAATGGCGCAGTTTACTGTCATTAACGCAACGAGGAAACTCAAGCATCCATTATATCACTCAGGTGACAGATAATGAAACAGATCCTCCAGTAATGGTGTGAAAAAGACCGCACTTACGTATGATTCCGAATTTAGTAAAAGGAGTAAAAATCAAAACTGCAGCTTGATAGAGCAATAAACATACGAACATACGACTGCATGGCTAACAGTCGCAATAAACAAATCGTGAAGTTCACCAATCATAGATACACCATGCAAGGCGTTGACGAACACAACTGCGTGACGATTTAGGTAGTTTTTTGAATAACGACTGATGAATAAACTGTAGAAACGGAATTTTTAAGCACTAAAAGAACATTGTTTTAAAAAAAGCCATTAAAAAAATTGTTAAATTATAACTATTTTCTTTCTCTTGCCAGAATCATTCTCTGGTCTCACAGTGACCATACACTTTCAACGCCGCACCATGTACTACATCTTTCAGATGTACATACCATGTGTATGCATTGTAGCTCTGTCGTGGGTCAGTTTCTGGATTGACCCGGGCGCAATACCAGCACGTGTTGGCCTTAGTATCACCACAGTATTGACGATATGTTATATGCTAGGCTCTGTGAACTCGAATCTGCCGCGAGTGTCCTACCTCAAAGCTATTGACTACTTTCTACTGATGTCGTTTGGATTCATTTTTCTTACTCTGGTGGAATATGTGTTTGTTCTGAGGTATTCAAGAAGAATGAAGTACGTTGGTAGTTTCTCTCCTGGTGAAAGGTCCCATGACGATTTCTCAACAGAGGATTGGGTAAGAACGGCTGTGAGAAGGGAATAAATAAAACTTCAAGTCTGCACTTTACAGTTTCACATTATGACTTGTTCAAAAAACGAGTACGTCCATGTACTTTCAATCGAAATTTCTTCTGTGCCAATGAACAATTCAAAATTTCATAGCGATGGCAAGTTGTCACCGAAGGTATCAAACTTTAATACATAGTAATAAACAGAACACAAACAAAAAACAAAAACAAGATGAACATCCCACATTTCAATTGCTTGTTTTCTGTTTTAACTCTTTAACTCCCAAGATCTCATTGGTAATTCTCCTTACTGTCTGTCATACAGTTCTTGTGATGTTAGTTTGGAGAATTTGGAATTGGATCAACTTATAATCCCCTAATTGATATTTTTCTTTATTCTCATCACTAGTTTGCTTGATATTGTATTGATATTGTAAAGAGAAATTCTGTCTTCGTCACTCATGGGAGTTAAAGGGTTAAAATTTATCAAATCTTTAATCACGTTTTTTTCAAATTCTCTACTTTTTCCTCTTTCAGGCTGATAACTGTAGCAAAATGGAGATAAGAATTTGCATGGGAGGCAAATCCTACGTCTTTACGGACTCTATAGATAACGTTATAGGCTCATCCAAAGGGAGGAAAAACGGAACAATTTTCAAATATAATAGCACCAAGAGACCTATCAAAACCTGCAATCACACGAAGCCAATTTTCAGGAGAAAAAAAGAAAACGAAGGAACACTAATGGAAAAAATTAAGAAAACGTTTGGTTGTACTCTGGATGGGAATCAAATAGACAGATATTCAAGATTTATATTTCCCTTTTGCTACTCGTTGTTTTTAACGATATATTTTGTTGGATTTGTTTTTGGCAGTCAAGCTGTTCAAAATCTCCCTGAAGGAGAGATGTATTGACAATCACGAATTGCTTGCGTGATATTTAGCGAGATTCACAATGTCAAGTTCGTATCGTTATAAACTAAAGAAACCCGGAATTCAGGAGATCCGAGTTCAGGCCCCGTCTTTGGAGATCTCTTTTCTGAGACTTGTTTGCTTTCAAAGAAAACCTTTCCAGGCGGGACATCACTCTGGGGCAGGAAGAAAAGGAAGGATGAGACTGGTGATAACTCAGAATGAATCCAAATAAGCAGAATATAAGCTGGTAGTAAAACATTTAATGCTGTTTTATTTACTATTGAAATCCTGACTTATAGCATTTTTCAATAGACACAATGACCTTTTTAATCGCGAGCATGTAGTTGTTATGACATGGAATGCTTTTGTCGCGCTTCGTCCTGTGCTGAAGGATCTGTCCGTTTAGAGAAACATCATCACGGAGTTTCGGCACTTAATTTTGCACAGGCATCTATATAACACTTATTTTAAGTGACATAATCAGATTGGATGTTTCCTGCACGAGAAAAATATGACTTCGGAGGGTTCGTTACAATGTAAATTATAAATCAGCCTTTAAACCTGCATAAAATTAATCATGTAAAATACAATTGCCTTATGTATGTAAAAGCGGACGGTGGATATATTACATAGCTACAGCCGTTGTAAAACACACGGCTGGTAGAGCTGTGTTCCGCCATATATTCTCCACCTACAGGGTAAATGAACAGTTGGATTTTTTGTCAATAAAGCTATACATTGGTTTAACTCATTCTATAGCTTTCGAAAACTTGTGACAATCATTCACTGGGCACTCTGTACAACCTTAACAGAAGTTGAGGCAGTTCGCCTGCACCTTCGCGGTTGTTTGCGACTTGAAAAAAACAATATCGACGAGAATGCGCCCCTAAAGTTATTATTCAGGACTGCGTATAGAATTGGATTACAAGCGCTGTTGGTGAACATCAGCCACTGAGCAAATAGGATGAACGAGATGAAAGGTGGCGTGAGCTGGGACAGACTGAATTCGGCATACATATAGACGATGTGGTATGGTAACCAACAGAGACCAAACAAAAGCACCACAATAACCAACATCTTGATCACCTTCCTCTGATTTTGGTTGTTAACTGAAAGGATATGATTACAAGATAAGTTACCAAAAGAAAGAAAAAACAAGAGTTTACGTGCTTGTATGCTAATCAGACAGACTTTAGTAGGTTTTGTCTTTACGTACAAAGAAAAACAAAAGATTTGTGCGAACTTGGATCGTGGCCAAGTCTTAACTAATTCTCCGACTAATTATGTTTCAATGCTCCTAATGCAGTACCCGATTAATACACCAAGGTGTGATTAAAGATGCTTAGTATTCACATCATGTTTAAGCGAGTTTACATAAAGAAGACAAAAAAGTTCTGAGATGTTATAACTTTATAGTGGAAGAAAACAGAAAGTCTATAGAACCTAGAAAAGTATGCCTTTCAGGTTACATCAATCATTAGAGCGGAATAAAATGAAAGGCTACACACCACTTTGGGTTGTCGGCAGGGTTTTCAAGAAGCGACCGATCCGAACGTAAAGCCCACAGATGAACAATAAGGGAAAAAAATACAGCAGCAAGAACACCAGAGTTGTGTAAGCTTGCCTGGTTTTCAGATTTGGCCATTCTTCGATGCAGATCTCTCTTGCTCCTTCATTCCACCTTATGGTCTTGCTAAACACCAACAGCGGGACAGGAATAAAAATGGAGGACACCCAAATGAGCACTATGGCTTTGTGAGCCTCACGGACGGTGAGCTTTCTTCTTGTGTATAAAACTATATGCCAGTATCGCTCAGCGGCGATGGCAACCAACGTACCCACTGAGGCAGATAAAGTTAAGCCTTGCAGGAACGGAACAAGCTTGCAGAGGGCAGCACCGAATGGCCAGTACACCAGATGACTGTATGTAACTACAGTGGGCACGTTGATGAGAGAGACTGCGAGGTCTGCCAATCCAAGATTTGCAATGAGAACGTTGCTCACTGTGGTCATGCCTGGTTTACGACTAGCGAGAATAACCAATAGATTACCTAGAACTCCAGTAACACAAATAACGCTGTAGGCTGCAATGCGTGACCATTTAAAAAACTGGCTTTCAGCCGCAGTTCCTGATTCACCTTGGGAAACAGTGGATGGTATGTTGTAATAGGTCGTGTTACTTTCGTTGAAAATCATCGCCGCCACAGAATCCAACCTTTTAACCTAATATTTTGGGATTGGGTAGAAAAATAAGATCTTACAGTCAGAGGAAATAAATATATATTGAAAGTTTACCAAGCTGCCACCTGATATTTTGATTTTACTTGTCCTCTTCAATGAACTGTTTCCTGTTCACATGGCAGGCAGGTTTTCCTCTATAGATAAAAGCAATCCTCCGTTTGCTGATTAATATCGTTCTCAGGTTATTTCTATCATTCCTTGCACAAGTTAAAATCGACAATTCTTTTATTTTATTGTCTGATAAAGGCGAAAATCAATTTATGTCAAATGCTCCTGCTAGCATTTTGGAATTTCACATATATGTCTCAATTCCCCTGTCAATCTTCTCCCCAAGCAATCTACATTATAAAACATCATTATATAAAAGGTATGGTAGTTATTGAACGACGGCAAAGCTAAATTTTAGAGGAAATATTGTGAAGGGTAAACTTGACAGGTTAAAGTAACATCGTTGATATTTTTATCGTTAACAAAATTCAGGCCTTATCTTATCTAGGTAGAGCGAGAAACCTGATGATTTTTTTTTTTAACCGTAGAGGTAACTGTTGATTTAGTCGTTCTTTGAGTGTACTATGGCTTTAGATTTGAAATAAACATCAAAAGGATAAAAAATATCGCCCTCGTGATCAGACGTTTTTCATTCACCTTTAAGAAGTTTGCTGTTCTTCGACATGGGGAGCTTCTGTTTAAAAACTAACGGAAGAGAAACAGAACTCCAATCCAATACCAAACAAATCAGATAAGGATATCTCAGCTTTTCCTATCTATTTTTATCTCTCAATAGACAAAACAGGGACAAAATGCAAAATCGTGAGAGATGTGGAAAAGGGCCGCTACACTAAGGTTTCATGATTGCGTCAAAAAAACCCAACTTTGCTCGTTGCACGAGTTGATCTTCAAAATAATAAATGTAAATGTCCACGGTAAACCATTCGGTGAAAATAAACGCCTCCTTTTCCTATCCCAACTACCCTAAATCATTTACAAATGTGAGCTTCGATTGACTGCCAGCGCTAGCGACATTAAGCTGGTGTGTATGCCTTTATATTTGCCCTAGGCGCCGGTAGAAACTTGTTGATTATTCTTGCCATCCGCTGGACACACATGAAAACACTAGCAAACGTCTTTATCACCAAGCTAGCAGTGGGGAATCTTCTACTTTGTCATATCAATGTCCTCTTGGTCACGACTTTGGAACACCTTGGACACTGGCCGTTCAGTGAGCTAATGTGTAAGGAGAGGCATAACAAAAAACTATAAAATGGGAAGATTTACAAGGTATATTATGTGGTGCATTTCAAATCGGCGTTTGTAAAACTGCAAGACAATTGATAGATTGGATTAATGTTTCACTCCCTTTGAAACTAATCAAATCATTTTCTTACTCAGACATCATGATATTGTGGGTTTTTCGGTAACAATAAAATTTGCTCGATTTCATGATAAGCTCCCGTTTTTTTTTTTCGTTGTTGTTGTTGTTGTTGTTGTTGTTGTTGTTTCCATATTCACTTCAGTCAATTAAAACTTGCGCAAAAAATTAACTAGAGACACTTTCTGCACGTAGATATAATGATTACCATTGTGTTTACATTAGTATAAACACACGTTAACTTCAAGACTTTTTGATAAGTTCGAAAAATACAAATGATTACCAAATTGAAACAGTGTTTACGGATTGAGTTGACGACAAAATAGGAACCGAGACAGCTCGGCTCCTATTAATAAAAATGACCCTCTTTCGATTTCAACACGAGGAACATTTAACATTCTACAACTATGTTCTTTTACCACATAAAGTGACTGGAACGCGTAAAATATACCAAGGTAATGCACTGTGGAGCAGGACAAAACATACGAATAAAAAGCGTAGAAACAAAACGGCAGCATGAAATGATCCAAACTTTGCTTATCTTTCCTGATTTTTACGCTTGGCTTTTTTGAGCGACAAACCTTTGAGTGCTTGAGATTTGTTTGTAGATCGTAATAGCACCGTCGTAGTTTCGTTTATGTTTCGAGCACGCCTACAATGCTCAGACGAGGCCGTAGGATGTATTTTGAAAGCCAGAGGTAAAAAAAAAAACAGAAAAATTAGATGAAAGTGGAATAAATAATCCCGTATTTAATGGTTCACCATAATTATAGTGCGAGCGGATAATTTGTCCAACACAGGCCTTTTTCCTCGCCCTTAAGAAACTGAGAATACAACGCAACTTGAAAATATCCGCCCGTTTGGAAAGTTAGCCTGGGGAATTAGTGTGTTTACAAGAACTTAATCGCAGCGTTAAGAATTTGTCAATAGCGTTTGAAAGAGGACAGTGACGCACGATCATTGGTGTGAGAACTTCCTACACAAGGTTAATTTGTTTCCACAGAATATTAACAGAACAGTTCTTACAACAAAGGCTTATTTTGCACTTTTTTAATTCTTAACTGTACATTTCATGACATTTCTCTGCTTAAAGAAAAAAAAGCAAAATACAAAAGACATAAATTCGATGTAGCTGCACAGTGTCATAGTTTTCTTTCTAACGCCTGTTACTTAGATATAAAAAATATTTTTTAGTTGGAAAAAAAAAATCACTCATGAACTAAAATGGTAAATTACATCAATTAACTAATAAAACTTCACGGTTTTCGTATGAATTTTTCAGTATTCTCAAGCAATTAGTACACAGTCAAATACCATTTATCGTATAAATGGCAGATGATCGAAAGTCTCTCGGGAAAATTACTTTGATTCATCGTAGAAAGATCGCTATCTAATTCTCAACTAAATAACGAGAAAATATCTGATGCAAATTAAATAAGGGTTAGTTATAATTTTTTTTACGAGCTGCATAGATTCCGGATCATTTACGCTCCGCAGTGCGATTCATAGCCCTTGTGAACAAATCCTTACCGGAATAAGTCATTCTAAAATTAAGAAAAGTGCTTTCTATTTTTCTTGGAATGTTTGCGTTCTAAGAATGTTAATATTTGGTTTTCCTACTGTGCACGCTTAAACCATATTTAGCCTTTTTCACCTGGTAGATCGTTCTGTCACATATTTGCCAAAGACATATTAGATTTCTGTACCTGACAGGAGGGTTCCTTAGTTTTTAATTAAAATCCCCAGCTGAGTCCAGATAACCCGACAGCCGTGTGTCACAAAAATCACATCTTCGGCTGCCATGCAAATTAACAGCACAAAATTAATTGACAATTCAAGATCTCTCTTGTACGGATGTCAATTTACTTAATGAAGTTGAACAGGATGCAAAAACAAATCTTCAATATCAACCACAACCAAAGATTAAATAATCTGTTTTCGTTCTTTTCTTTCTCTTTTCTTTTTTCTTTTCGTTAATATTTAATCAAAGCATTGAATCAAAAACGTTTAGGGATAGTTTTGCGAAGTTATGAAGAAATTTCGAAATAAAGAATAGTTGATTTTTCTGACGGGATTCCTTCCTGTTGACAATAAATAAAAATCGGGAATATGCCACATATAGTTCGCTGTAGATTCTGAACACTGATCAAACAACAGCTGGAACATTATCAAATTACGCAGTTTAATTCACTGAAAGACTTAAAATAACTTGAGGCGAGAAATGTAAGGCATAAATGACAACACAAAAAATTGCTTTTGAAAATAAAAAGAAAAAATTGAGAAGTTATTTTATTCATTTTATCTTTCAGTCCACTCCTTAATTTGTTATGGTATTAAATTAAATTCTGACAGTTTCACCGGCTTATCGTTTCGGAAGTGATTACTTGAAAGAATGTCCATCCCTTATTGACAGAGATATAAATAGTATTTAGTATTATTACCTTCGAAGAAAGTACCTTTCTTAATGATGGCAAACTAAAATGGATTGCTAAAATTAAATGCGGTAACTCCATGAGTTAGCCTTTTTTTTTCTTTTTTTTTTCCTTCCTGATTTATACGTTCCTTTCGCAGAATGTCTAAGACTCTTCCTGGGGGCAGGATATTACTGTGACAAACATCAAATCAATTCTATTTTACGTATGTAAACATTTCAAGAACTAGTCGGAGGTTTCTCTGATTTGAATCATTGATAAACTTCCACCCTGACTGATGTAGGTTACCCAGCAAAAGTCGGCAAGCTAAACCAAAACAAAAAGAAAACGTACTTCTAATTAGTATTTGATATTAATTTTTCACCAGCATACTCTGCTAAGCGGCATTTCATGTAATCGCAAATTTATACTTAAACTGCAAAATCATTTCTAAGATTGAACTGGTGATTAATATATTTTTTAGATTTTCAACGTGAAGAGCAGTTTACAGTCAATGTTTGGCTGAGTAGAGCGCACCACAAAGATGCTTAAATGTACGTCCGTGAAATCCTTATGATCTAAGAAAGGAAATCCAACACCTCTTGGTTTAAACGATAACAAAGGACAGCATTGAGTGTCACAACGAGCTTCGAATCTTATGAATGTTGCCTCGTGCTTGAATTTACATTTAATCCCTTTTTTTTTTCGCTTTATCAGTACCATTCTTTCAAAACTGAACAGCACTTGACAATACTCTTCTTCACAAGGACCACTTGTTTTACAACGCCAGTCTCCTATTAAACTTTAATCCGTCGAAGGTTTAGGCGGTTGGTTATGACATGTCTACATAATTCATATCTCAAAGTATCTTCTGCGGTGACTTAGTTTTTTGTGAAAGATAATATCATACTAAGTAATAAATGAAATATTTCTCTTTGATATATGGATGTCTTTTTACAGTTTTTTTTTCTCCGCGCCGCCGCTAAATAAATAATTTACACAGAAAAAAGCATGATGCCACGAACAGATAAGTGAAAGTGTTTTATGCACTGTCTGCGGATTACTGGCTCCGTAAAAGGAAGTAAGAAATCAGTTAACACCATTAACAACGTTGAACTCTCAGGAAAGTGCATTTCAAATATCTATTAAAGGGATCTGCCGAAACCAAAAGCTTTCAAGGAGATTCAGCTCCTAGAGAAACAAAATAGTGGTCACGGAAGAGAGAAGTAATTTTGGAATGGCCAGGGCTTGAAAATAATAATTTTAACTAAAGCAAGCTCTATAATGAGCGATTATTGTCGGAGCTTCATCCGGAAGGCCATATGGGCTGTAAAACTTCAAAGTGAGCTAAAAAACATTAATTGATCATAAAATAAGTAAAATAAGTTTCTTTTGGCATGTTCCAAATCAAAATTTCTACAAATCTACCCTTGGTGACTAAATTTGGAGAATCTCTCTTTGGTCGAAGACATAACAAACGCCCATTTGAGCAGTTAAAGTCTAAATCGGTACAAATTTTAAGGCCGGTATTGTGACAACTTTTCACTTAATCTCAAATCCTTCCCTTTCGACAAATCTTCACTTTCCGGAAAAGAGCATAAACACTCTCAGAATAGTATCTCTAATTCTACTCGATTGGCAGAATATTGGTACAAAGTTCCGGATGAGGCCATAGAATTAAACGATAAACTCTGCACTTTCCACGAAAACGACAGGCAAGGCCTTTAGAAAATGCACGAGAAGTTATACATAACTGTCATTTGCAAAATTTCTAGAATTTTCTACAAAGAAATGATTTTTTATTGACTTAATATCTGAATACAATCAGCAAGAGCGTTCGATTCCGCCAAATTTCATTTGTTTGCTTATTCTTTCGTGTGTCAGACTTACATTTGGAGTAAAGAAGTAAGTAAGGATTATTCAGCCCACTGTTTTCCTTGCTCTTTCTTTAATTCGTAACGAAGCGCTTCAAATCATAAATAAAACTAGTAAAGAGCCATGTGTGTGTCACTGTGGTGTTTATTTTTATTTCCAAGAACCAAGGCTGAAAAAATTCATTAGCAATAGTAACTGTTTGAAGTTTGTTTGATGAAAAGGCACCGATTGTGATCATTGTGGAAGCACTCCATCATTAGGGCTTTACAAAATTAAAAAAGGTGTAAGCTGTAGCTGATTGTTGGAGTACTGAGACAAGGAAAAAATCCACCGTTATTCATTTCATCATCCTAACTTGACATAAATCGTGTCTGTTACTAAAAATTTGCTTCGATTTCATGTTTGAACGATTAAAAAGTAAACGATTCAAAATATGGAAAGGGCTTGAGAGATGACATCAATTGTTACTTCATAAAGAAGGAATAGAAGGGGGAAAAACGACAAATCTAAAGATCTGCGTTTGGTGATGCGTTTAACCTCTAGATAAGGGACAAAAAAGTTAAGCCCAAACGAAACTTGTTTACACAAGTCAAATAGAACTGAATCTACCAATCCCTCAAGAGGCTCAAAGTGGAAAAATATTTTAATTAAACTTTTCCACACCGAACGTTGAGCTGTAAAATGAAACTTCACGGCAGCTCGTCACCACAATAACGATAATGAGAGGGGACTTTAAACAGAAGATCAGTTTGAATACTACCTAAACAAAAAGGACCCGGCAGCTGCTCAAAGCTCACTGTTAAAACTATCTGCAATGTTTACATTGAGTAGAAGAGTAATATTCACCCGGGTTAGAAAATCAATTCATCATAAAATGCGCGCTGCTTCGCTTATCTTCTACAGACTTGGCATATTGATAATCATCCGATCTGATAATCTAGTTATAAAAGGACATATTCACCACCCATCAGCCACAGGCTTGCTGCTTATATAAGCTAACAGAAAAAAAAAATAATATACACATACATGCAAGCACACTTTGATGAAATTTGCACAAGCAGAGTCAAACGTAACACTCATCAAGCTTAAGAAATAACACATTTGGAGGAGGTATGACAGAAGAAAGAGACTTGAAGTTTTCTTTTTACTTGTGTAATATAAATACAAAGGTAAGGAAAAAGTAAGTTCGCACATCAGTCAACAGAAACCGCTACTGGAAAAAGAACGAATATTCTGTCTCCAAAAGCAGGTGATGATAACTTGTCACTTAAAGGTTGTCGAGAGTCTGTTTTTTGAAGAAGCCGCGAGTGGAATATAATATTACACGGTTTCTGGGGCGAATCAAGGACAACTAAATTGCTAATTGTTTCTTCCTTTTTAATTTATCCACGGATAGCCAACGGATTGTTAAATGCACTGAGGTTCAGGATCTGGCGAAGGAGTATTTGTATAGTACTGGCGCCTCGAGACTAATTTTGACTGCATACTCGCACATCTCACGGGTCTGTGGATATTAATCACGCGTCACGTCGACACGGTTGGGAAATAGCCGCAAAATCTCAGAGGTTTAGCGACAAATTATTGCTAAAAGAGGAAGAAAAACCAGGAAAAATTAGACTGAGGCGATTTAATTGAAAAGAAAATTGCCTGCCTTTATTTGATGAGTGGACTCGCACAGGTTATCCGGTTGATAATGTTTAAAGACCTTGATGGGCATGTCGACTGGTGCATCTGCCTTAACTAAATATCCAATTGAAAATTCATCAGATTTAGTCAGACAGAACATGGAAATTGGCTATAAAGAACAGTAAAATTGGCTTCCTTGCGTTCATCATAGCTGCCTTAGTTTCACTTGGACCAATCGCAGGCTGACCACTGACGTCAACTGATCGCGTTCACGGCGGTAAAGGCGACATTTGAAGCCTCCTTTCACAACTCCGTTAAATTTATAAGGGATCCGAACTTCAAGACATCAAGCCACCAATTTGAAGCGCTACATTTTCCTGAAAGTAGTCCCTTGCGCGCTTTCGTAAGGTGTACGGCTTAGATAACTACTTCTGGTTTGCTATTTAGCGGGATAGTCTTCACTGAGTTTTCACGACCGGTTGAAAGGTTACGGTTACAGCCCGGCATTATCATATTTCGTCTCCGTTGCAGAATTTACCGGAAATATTGGCTTTGGGATACACTTTTCGTCGGCTCCTATTATTTTAAAAAATTATATAGTGGTGCCTATAGCGAAGTAGAGAACAAAAATAAATTCAACGTTGAAGAAAGGAAATTGCACCGTTCGATTCCACAAGCCAGTTTGCAGTCGCCACTATGACGGAATACTTCTCCCAAAGAAACTTCAGCAATGTGACCTCGACAATTCCTCCGACACTACAGCCTCAAGCTGCGTACGAGGATAAGCTTGTGTGGCTAAGAGTTGTATTTTATGGTGTAATAAGCATTGTTGGTACCGTAGGAAACGCTCTGGTCATATTAGCATATCGAAATCCTCGGATGCGAAGTGTAACCAATCTTTTTATAGCGAATTTGGGCGTTGCAGATCTGACTGTGACTCTCATAAACGTTCCCATCACAGTGACGTATTCTGTACTACAGTACTGGCCATTTGGCGAGTTTCTTTGTAAAGCCATACCTTTTATACTCGGGGTCACTCTCTTCTCCTCCGTCGGAACGTTGATAGCCATCGCAGCGGACCGATACCGCGCTATAGTCCATCCACTGCTTCCAAGAATTCGAACGCGACATGCGATCATGATCATTGCAGCAATTTGGATCGCCGCGTTCATCTATCCAATTCCGTTAATAATTTACCAACATTTTACAGAAGGCCGGTGTGAAGAAAAATGGCCCACAGAAAAGGCTAAGAGGATCTTCACGGTTGCTGTGTTTGCAGCACTTTATCTGATACCACTGATCGCCATATCGGTACTGTATTTTTTAATTTGTCACAATCTTAACACTTCGGAATCTTCTACTCAGGAAGGTAAGTGCTGGGCAGCAAATTCCTGTCATTTCATAATGTAAGCGAGTAATATTTCATTCGTTAAGTAACGGAAAGTTTACGCGAGATGAGGCGGAAACAGATTTTTTTACAGATACACAGTTATTTGCCGCTATGAAAAGCCTTGAATGCAGCGGCCTGTTTCGGCGTGATCTGTTAACGTTTGCCTAAATACATACGGCGTCTGCGTTTACCAAAACCAAAACGCGTAAATTGTGAATTATTAACATTACTTTCCAACGTTTCGTTCTAAGCCGGATTTATTCTGAAAAGTCCCTCGTGCTGTATGTTTTTTAAATACTGCTCCTCGAATGGGTGAAAAAGACGAATACGAGCCCAAATGTAAGCTTTCTAGAATATGTTAAGCCTAAAAGAAAAAATTGGGATTGGAAGCCAATTCAAAAGGTCTGTTTGCTGTTTCTAATCTATAAACAAATACTCTAAACCCAAATTTGCATTAATGATAGTGGCTTTTCCACTCGTATTTCATACGCGGAGAACGTGACAGCTTCGAGATCTTAAGAAACAACAGCTTTTAAAAATCTGAAATAATGGTCTAAAAATGTGAAAACAGCTTTCAAAATAATGGGTCGAGGGATTAAAGCCACAATACTTCCGCTGAAACTACGATGAACCAGCCCAGGCGTTTCAAACATCGTCTTAATTTTTCGGGTAACGAGGAATAGAAGTATCTGTAGTCCTACAAACATGAAAGAAATTGCTACTTTCTTGAATGCAAAATCCCAAGCGTGTTTCTTTGAAATTGAGAGTAGGTTACATGTTTTAAAACAGTCTCTTTGTCATTTTTTTAGTTAATGGATTAATACAAACAATGATTCTTCTTTAACTGAAAGATGCAGATTTTAATCGATGTATTCTGCTTCTTTGTTAGTATTTTAAGGAAGAAATATCGGAAGGACAGTGTGACTGTTTGTGCAGTTTGTTTATTTCAGTTGCTTGTCACTGCATTGTAATAGTTGAAAGAGTAAAAAAAATAAATGAGTATGGATAAAAACTTCAAAACATCGATGTAAACAAAGCAATTTGCAGTGGTAACAAAAGAGGTAAAATATTTCCATAGCAGTCGAATTCTTTTTTTGCATTTACAAAATTGAGTAAAAACATCACCTACTGTCGTTATTTCCGAAAAATATATTGTTTTTATGCAACCGGATTCAGTACGAAGGTGTTCACAGGAAAATGCAAGCAACTTTGAGAATAAAAAGAATAAATAAATAAACATAAAGATAGCTTTCGGTATTAAAACTTCTGCTGATAAAATCAGCCAAAATCAGGTAAACAGAACAGCTAACTGTTCTCGACGAAACACCTTCAGTCACAATTTCGATTCTTCAGAACTTTCCCGAGTAAGCAGTCGAATAGAGAGATTAAGCTGAAGACTGTCATACAATTATCAGCATTATAGGCTTAATAATCAGCTTTTAATATAGAGACATTGTCGTTTTTCAACGGGATAGAGCCGCTCTACTCCAGATAGGTTTTTGTCGACTTTGCAAACGTAGAAGTAAAAAAAATTCCCAAACGTAGAAGGAAAAATTCCATTTTTAGAGCATGCAGAACTGACCTTAGCCATTAAACCCGTTTCAATTAACCTGAAGCAATATAGCCATGTTTACAATGATTGAAGTCGCAAACTACAAAGGAGTTAGGCACATTTTTGGCCCAGAATTTTTGTTAACCACCCCGTGTGCAGAAAAAGTTCCCACCATTGTGCGCACACCAAAAATTCCCGAAGGAAACTTCCAATGAAACGGAACTTTTACTGATAAACATCTTGCTGTAGCCGTTGTTTATTTGCATGACCTTTTTGAAATACATGGAGGCTTGCTGTGTGAAAAGGATCGCACGCTGTTCTTCCTTGAAAACGTAAAATTGTCAGAATTAATAACATTACTGACATTGACTTATGGGTTTTAAAACAAATGCAGGTTGCGCAATGAACATAAAACAATCCATTCAGTCGTCTATCTCCGATTGTTTTGCGTTGAATCTTCGTGACTCTATTTACTATTTCCTTTTAAAACTCACAATTTTCGATAGAAAAATCAAATTTAAGTTGTTTAATATAACATTTAGATCTGACCGTCTTTCCAGTTCTCTTTCATTAACAAAAATAGAGGCTGTCGTTTGTGAATATTTAATTACTTTTCTTGCCTCTTAAAGATTTACGTGCAGCTAAAGGCGGATCAAAAAAGAAAAAAAAAGAAAAGAAAAGAAAAGAAAAGAAAAGAAAATAATAGTAAAAGAAGGAAAATTTCAATTGATTTCCGAGACTTGAAACGGCGCTTTCGAGTTAAGTCTTCATAAACATGTTGACGAGTATTTCATAATATGGCAGATTTACAATTATAATACAACTTTAATTGGTACCGGCCATTACATGCGGCTCCATTGAACTGGCAATTGTCTTGAGATATCGACAGGTGACTGGCACATTCATCGAGAGGAGTCAGAGAAATTCAGCGTAATTTTGGAAGCCTAGTTCTTTATGTTCTTTTTTTTTCTGTCTTTTCTTTTTTTTCGAGAAAAGAAAAGGACAGCGTAATCTCTGAACTATAAGACACTGTCCTTAAATGTCAATTATTTGAGATTAAGAGTTGTGATAAAGGATGAGAAATTATCTGTCTCGCAAGAGGAAGATAAGTCATTTGAAAAGCCAATATTGATTGTTGACTATATAGAATAATATCTGATCTTACTTGGGAAGAATTTTTTCCCTGTAAAGACTCTTGAAACAATTGTTTAGTGAAGTACAATTGGTTTCAAAATATTTAAAAAAGGGTAAATTCATCGATAGTAATTTATATCAATGGCGACTTTCTCTATCAACAAGTTTAACGGAGAACCCCTTTTTGACATAAATTTAAACAATAACAGAATACTCAATAGTAATAAACTTCACAATCAAGATTTATTTCCTTTTTTTTTCTTTTTTCGTTTCATTCGCAATTACTTTCTTAACCTAACATTTTCCCTATTTTACGTTACGTTCACTTTATGTCAATTTTTTTTTGCTCAGGCCTAAAAGGTCGCAAAAAGTTAACTAGCGGTAAGTTTCTAAGTACTAAACCTGACAAAAAATGCAATATTAAACTCAATTTAAATCTTTCGCGAAGCTGTCGGTGAAGGGCTTTTCGCCCCTTTAGTCACATTGTACTGTATCTCGTAATATGTGGCTGCCATACAGTGTTCCGAACGGGGTATAAGAACGATGACAACTGTGATTACTGATGCTTTCTAAGAAAATTGATTTGCTTTTGAATAAATAACTTTAAGTCTAACTAGCTGATTGATTTATTACGTTGTGTGAGTTGTACAATTTTGGCGATTCGTATTCTCTGTGTAGACTCATTTTCTGGCCACATGCTGCACGTTTTGCGTCAAAGATCGGTTTGTTTTCATAAAAAGACCACACATTTTATGGAATTAACAGTGTTCCTGTAATAAGATAACTATTCGATCTCTTACAAAATTTTCCCAGTCTTTTTTTGCCCTTTAGTGGGCTTGGATAAACAGTTTACTGTGTTCGAGCTCTGCTGCACACGAAAGTGTGGGAACATTGATTTCCCTGCGCTTACAAACTTAACCAAAAACCTATCAGATCTAAACGTTAAGAAACAATGATTAATTCTTTTCGCGAGCCTATGTTTTCATTTAAGGGGAAAACTTCAAGTTAAATCGGTTTGATTTATTAAGCCTTTTGTTTCACTAACGCATCCTTGTCTCCTTTTCCGAGGCCTCCAGTCATGGTTTTCTAGGGCATTCCATACAATCTTAAAATATAGGAGTCAAAATGCGATAGTCATTGGAAGAAAAGCCCGTATTATTTTAATTTCCTGCAATTATAGTATGCTTCCAAAAACATCTCATTCGATAATCTCTCACTGCCGGATGAGAAGGTTTTAAGACAAGAAAAAAGGTGGGTTTAATATAATCTTTTTCTCTCCTTTTTTTTTTTTTTCTTTGAGTAAAACAACCCCCTGGTGCTTCAACGAACACACTTCTCCATTTAAACTTCTTGATGCAGAATAACAATAACGATATAAATGTAATGTCCTCTGAGTTTTTCAAGCGCCTTCAGCGTGGAACTTTGCCAACAATTAAATACCACGCCCAGTAAGAAATTGTTGCAGGGGTGCAGAATTGCTTGAGCTAAAAAAAGGAACCAGACCCCATGCAAAAGCTTTTGATCACTAATGATTAAAATTAAAACCCATGCCAAGTAAATATCAACAATAGCTCGAAAAGGTTTTTAAAATAATTGAAAGTATCGAAAACAATTGATAAGTTTCCGACTCTGGTTTGAAAATAGTTGTACTGAGGTGAGAGTCCTAAAATAGCGGCAGTTAATGGAGTCCACTTTTAATTTTGAATTTGTGACTAATTAAGATTAGAAAAAAAGCTTTTATTTTTTGTGTTGTAAAAGGAAAATTGCTTTAGGGTGTTCCAAAGAAAGATTAGCGGAATGGATAAGACAAAACTAGAGCTTACAACGCTATAATTTTTAAGCTAAATTATCTTCAAGGTTGCTTTCTGCCTCCCTCATTGAAGAATTAAAAGAAACCCTGAAGTGCAATGAGATTTTGGAAAATAGAGCAATTTTATGCAAAAAATAACAATAATAACATTAATAAATAAAGGTAAAATGTTAAGTTCGCAGCAGCAATAGCCGCAGTAAATGTATCGGTTCAACTAAGTTGTTGATTCGTCCAAAGAGGTTGTTTTCATGACGGAGTGTTCTCTAAAACAGGGTACAAACTGGGTTTACAAAGATTTCATATCAAGTTTGTGAAAAATCAATCATTTTTGTCAATCTGATGTTTCCAAGATTAACATTTTTCAAGAATTTGTAAAGGGATGAATCCTCTATTATCATTGCAATGCGATGATTAAAAAAAATAGAGGGATGTAATAAGTTTGTTGAAGAGTTAAAGATGTATCAAGGAAAAATTTTAGAGTGCCTAAAATGCTAAGGCAATCGAATGGTGCCTTTTTTTAAAAAAAAAATCATGTTTTGAATCAGCTCAATTTTATTTCTACTGATCGGTGAAGCAAGAACAAACTTTTTACCCAGCGAAAGTAAAACCAACAAGCAAGTATGATCTAGGTAAACGAACAAAGAAAAAGAGTGAAGGACAAATATGATAAGGTACATAGTTACACAACTTCAAAGCCATCATCAAAAAGACACGTCTTCGATCATCGCCCCTCCCTCCCCTCCCTTATTTGATTGGAACTCGAGCGTAAATTTAATTCTAATGACTGCATTTAAACAGTTCTTTTTTTTTTTTTATCCAAACACGTCTCCGTTATTTTTTACAAGAGCGAAACAAATCTATTCTAATGAACAATTTTTAATAAAACTGCTATATACGTTTGAATGAGGCTATTGTGGTTGAGGCTATCTGCCAAATTTATCTCTAAAATATATTAGGTACATGCATGTTTCATTTTTAAGAAGTAAGCAACCAAGCTGAAGTATGAAAGAAATCTATGACCGCGGTAAGTACTTAAAGCAAACAATCAGATAACTGTATCAGATGTGTTAATTCAATGGGAAAATGAACTTACCCAACATGTGTTTGGGTAACGTGGTATTCGGACATATGTCAAATAGTTTGTTCCCTTTGCCAAATCGAATTTGAAATTGTCTCCTTGCCTTTTAAAAATAAAATCTTAACATTTGCATGGTAATTTTCATATGATAGTCAACTTTCGTGTACGCCTTAACGTCCCCGAGCTTGAAAATCTCAAAGTTAATAAGTTTCTTTCATGAACAATAAGGGCATCCAGACGCCACTACCAAGCAAAGAACTACCCATTTTTTTTTTCAATTTATAAAAATACCATTTCAAATGCGACTGGTCTATATTCTAAGCATTGTAAATTTGAAAATAAAAACTAGTCTAGCACGTTCAGAACATTTCTACCATGTTAAGTGATTATTATTCTCATCTGAGGAATAAAAGAAGAGCATCGTACGAATTTATAATTATCGAAGAAACAGGGTCCGTCTGAACACAATGTAGAAAATAAGCCGTTTCAGAGCTTTCGCACAAGCGTACACAGCCGTCTTTGTGAACTGGGGTCTCAAGTTATTTAAAGAATACTTATGGCAACAGATCAGCCCTCTTGGAATTTCAGAGATTTCAACAAGATTTCAAACTCGGTTAATGGGATCTCAACACAACTGATGTTCCGGACTATTTAGATCAGGTTCTCTGTATTTGGCATTCATGACTAACTGTACACAATTCTTTAGTGCGGCGTTAAATTATGAAGTTAGTTTCAGCTTATCTCTGAAAAAAAAAAAACAACAACAACAAAAAACAACGAAGTATTGATCTCATGATTGTTAAGGTAGCTGTGAGATTTTTTTTTAATTGTGGATGCGAGGAACAGAAGAAAAACTTTAACTTTGTAGTATTTAACAACTTTTTCACTCATGGGCCCGCTTGTTCTTCGTCTGCCTATTTTTCGCGTCTTTTCATAGATTTTCACAGCCACAAAACAACAATCCCGTCTTTAAATGGCCTCGTGCATTCAAACCAAATCTCTTTCTTTGATTTGCATTACTTAAACTATCTTAATTCAATCGTAGAACGCTTATTAGACATATCTTATCTGACTTCCCTCTGATTGCAGTGTATTTTTCCCATCATATGTTCCGTAGGAGCTCGCCGAGCGAGGAAAAGCGTCATACGTATGCTAGTTGTTGTGGTAGTTCTGTTTACCGTTTGCTGGCTTCCATACCACGTGATGATGATGTACGATAACTTTGGTGGAAAAATGACGGGCACCGTCTTTCAGTTGATAATGTTTGGCTTTTGGTTAAGTTTTGCCAACAGTTGCTGTAACCCCATTGTTTACGCAGTATTGAACCGCAACTATCGAAAAGAGTTCGGTAGATTGCTAAGGTATGCATCAAATAATAAAGAGAAAAACAATTATATGAAACTACTCCACCTTTAGTCCTGATTATCGCTGTTTTCGCTATTCGGGATGAGCGCGGGCTCGCTGGTAATCATGCCTACCCCGCCATGAAATTTACACTCTTAATTTTTATACGTCTTTTAGATGAAAAAACAAAAAGGAAAAAAAAAATTCTTACAGTGACAAAGGAAATGTAAAAAGCAGCCTTTTGATTCGAAAGTAAGCCTTTTTGTCTCGAAAAAACAGCGGTTGGATTCTTGCTTTGGCTCAATGCAGGTTTTCCCTGTGTTCTTCCCTAGGTGTCAAGCACCTAAAGCCTACAGGAAGTCTGGCTCGCAACATGGTAAGAACAGACGATTTTCTTTGGCAACAAAAACAAGTTACAAGATAACCAAGCTATCTCTGAATAAAAAGAATAGTACCAACGAAGATCTTTCAATGGAAAACAAAGCCATGGCTAATAGCGTCCAAGGAAACAGTTCAAGCGGCAACTCAAGCCAAGGACCAAAAGATGAAAAACTGCCGGTATGTTTTGAGACAGGAATATGATCAATGTTGCAATTATTCTCACTGATGACCAACACTTCTCGGGATAACTGATGTTTTTTTGATCGTAGAAAAAACAACAGAGCAAGGTGAAGAAGACTAAACCCATTATGGTTTAAAGTCCATGTATGATAACAATAAAGTTGCATGTAAAGACAATGGATCCTCTGCGACACTCGCGGCCATCACAAAGACATTGGAGCGCGGTTTTTCTTTATTGCTTAATTTTATCGTCGAGCGAAAATCTCACTGCGAACCAAAGCAACACGTTTAGGGAAAAAAAAACCTTCATGTTAGCCTACGACGAGTTTCTTTAATTTGCAATCCTATTCAGGTTATGGCCCGATACAGATCTCAAGTCTGCTACTCAGAGGGAGCGAAATTTTGTCGCCCAATCAAGCACTGATTAATGAACTCACTGCATGCAGGAGTTAACAAAAAAAAATTAACAGAAATTTTTGATAATGGTATTCATTTGCATCAGATAATGCTGGAAATTAACTGAATGCGACGGTACAGACAATATAAAAGGAATCCCGTCAGTCACTTCAACCTGAACGATCGGTTGTACATGCAACCGGGAAGCTCAGTGTTAAAACTTATGAAATATCAACAGGTATGTCTGTCCTCCTCTATCGATTATGAAGTCAGCTCATAGCCCAGTTTCGGTACACTTGTGAGCTGTCATGGAGTCTATAAAAGGCTAGAGACAATTTTGCAAATACTAAAAATATGTGCAATACAAAAATGATCAGTACTGAACTGAACGATCCGAGTAATTCACTGCATGTAAGTAGTAATCCTTTTGAAATTTCACGGGCATATGCCGAGATGGAAATGTAACAGTTTGCGTTAGAAAGTGAAGGAAATAGACCGTGAGTGTCATTAAGAGATTAGAAACTGTTTACAATCTCTTGGCGTCAAGAAAAGTTTACCTCTGCGAATACGAGTCAAAATACCACTTGAAATTTCCCCCTTCAAATATGGACAAATCTTTCGCTTACTTTTAAAGCTGTGAGCTATGACCACTGGTTTAGCACCCTCTAAACAGAGTTTCATATTAACAGCAAGCTACGTAAATATTTAAGTCAATCAATAACCATTTGACGCGACCACGTAGAGGTTCAGATTTCAACATTGCGCCATTTAAGATGAACAAAGTGTTCATAAGTATTGAAGACATTCCATTTTACATAACGCGAATTTCATACATGTACAACAACAACAGAAGGTTGGTTATATTTAAAGCTATGTCTAATTTGCATGAACTAAACAAGCTTTCTCCCTTCAACTGTTTTTACGAACTGAATAAGGAAATCTCTTTACTTTCTGAAGATGGGGGATCTTTTTCATTCTTTTTTCTTTCGGTTATACTCAAGAGCAAGAGGAAAAGTAAGGGTTACAGGACAAGTTCAGCGAAATAAGTGTTAAATTTTACCGCACACGTGGTTGTAAATCAACGTGGAATTCTTATTGAACTCAAGAATTCCACACTGAATCTTGTAAGGATCTTCTCGGAAAACAGGGCTTCTTTGTGAAGATCATACAACAAAATAGATCGGAATAAATTAACCTCACCTTGCCTGAGTGTGCTTTGTTGTTATTGTGATGTGAAGGAAACAGCGCAGCCCAGCCATTTTGAATTTTTGTCTCATCCTAGGGTCTGGAACCTAATCAAGCCTCGTTATCGTCCTCGAGTAGTACTCTTAGACCCAAGGAAATTCCGAATTTACATCGAGTCGCCTACTCAAGCACTAAGAATCGGGGGTCACATTATATTTTGTATGCCTTTCTCTATCACAAAACACTCTCTCTTATTTTGACGGACAAGATACGTGATTAAAAATCTGCTTGAAGTGGACCGCGGCCGTTCAAGTAAAAAAGAACCTTGTGCTTAGGATAAGTAAGGCGATTTCCCATCGTAAATTGGAAATCAGCTGTGGTGTAGACATCCCCACTCACAAACTCTCACTTCACTAAAATGAATAGACACATACAATAAAATATAAAAACCCATAGAAAATAAAGTACATTTTTTCCCTAACCGCCTTACGAGCTTGCTATCTCGGAAAAAGCATAATCATCTATTGTTGTCATGATGGACTGAGGAAGTACGGTGCCAATTTCTTCTGTTTCTTGCTCTCTCTCGGGAGTGTGCTTTTGTTTCGGCCGGTACCAATTAAACTCTCGCTTAAAATATGCCAATTGCAGACAAGAAGTCTTTACGACAAAAGAACGAACAAACAATCAAATTTTAAAATGACTATTGTCCTGACAAATGATCTGAAATTCGTTATTATAACTTTAAAAGTGCCTTATGCTCTTGGTAGTTTTCATAGCCTGTAGTATATTTCTAAAGGATAAACATATCGGTGAAACGACAAAACTTGTGAATGAGTGAATGATGCAAGATAGAAGCAGTTCGGTTTCCCAAAAAGAGCTCAAGTATTTCATAAAAGAAATCAACCGTTTGCCAAAACAATATTGATTGGAGCCTGAAGGTAACTATGAGCTAATTGCATTAACGGGGCGACACATAAACAGGTTGTTTTTGTAAATAATGAGGAACAAATGATACGTAAACCAAGAACATTTGCACATTTAGAATACAAACAACAATAGCACATTCTCGGAAGTTAACGAATTTATTTCGTTTCTTAAGGCGTACATGTCAATTTAAATCAAATGAAGCGGTATTTTTTACCTCACCCGCATGAGCTTGAAATCAAGGTTAACTAAGAGACTACGGTCACGTGACTATCACGCGACTGAGAACAACGTATTTTACTAGCGTTTTCTAATGGTAACCTCGATTACAAGCCACAATTAGTTGCATTTCATGGGTGATGTGAAAATGCGAAGTTTCTTTTTATAACAAAGAAACGTGCAGTTTCGTACACTGCAAATAAATAGATCTCCAGCAATAGTCGTTGGGCTACAAAGCACAAATATAAGTTAAAATAAATTAATGTGTTCATTTATCATTAAAAAACATGCCCAATGAACTAACTGGAGGAACTAAAAATCATCTATCTTCAATTAATTTTTTTAAACAATTATTGATATTCCCTACAGTTATTATGGTTCTATTTCCGTTAAACCCGCTAATATATCAGTGTTACCAATAACTTTCTTCTCGTCTATCGTGAAATGCCCCAATGGTCAGAACAATCCCGTTTCTGGAGAAATTAAAAAGTCTGCGAAGCATGCATTTAACTACGTTTGACGTCTAATGAAACGTTGGCGTCCAGTTAAAGTTTATTCCATCCACGTTTTCAGCACCTACAACTATAAAATGAACTTCGCCAACCAGAGTTAATATTTAGTAAACTGATTAAACAAAACGAAAGAGTAACATACGGACCGCCTGAAGTATAACGTGGAGAATATGCAAACGAGGTTTTGACGCTAAATTTCTTTCGTCACGATATAAAAGAAGACACATTATGATCCCTTTCGATTAATTATTTTTACGACAAATTGCATTAAATTCAAAGGTCAACGATGAGGCATTGACCATTTACAGCGACGCTCTTAACTGATAATAATATATAAATCCATTGTCGCCTTTTATAAATTTACATGAAAAATATAAAAATATATGCCACTGAAACATTGGACATGTCTGAGCAGTAACTAGAGCCGACACCTGTCTGGATACTGCTCTCTTCGGCCTGATGATCTTCGGGTCAACTTTATCTCAAATTGTACTTTATGAAATGAAAACATTAAATACTTAATACATTCTTCTATAAATATTAGCACCCTGCATGCCCCGAGGATATATACAGTATGAGCAAGGCAGGTAAATAGAGGAAACTTATGCTTTGGCTAATTCTCAATAGGGCGAGTTTCAAATATATCGTGGGATGTTAGGTGCTTTATGGTGAGGTTTGTAACAGCCTCCCAGATTTAAAATAAGCAACAAAAGGTGACTGAATAATTTTTAGGGAAAAAACCCTTGTTTGGTAAGTATCCCTCATTTAAAATGTCTGATCATTAGAGAGAACAACAAAAGAATTATGGTGTTAAGGATATTCCAAGCCTTGTAACCCGGTCATAAGCTCCAAAAGTATAGTTGCTGACCTTTGGGATGTCATATCTGACTGTCCCAGCCTAGGTCACCAAAAGAAAACAGGTTACCTGATGAAGTACTCTCGAGTGCTTCAGCGATTTTTTCGTAACCTTACGAGCATATTCACGAAAGTGTGCTGGTTATGATACATGTTTCCTCATTAAAACCGATAAAGTGGCACACTGAAGGATGCAGAACCACTCAATTGGTTTGTAATGTAGTCCATGAATGTGCTGACATAAAAATCTATGCAGTAGCCGTTTCTCCTCTGTCTATTGATTTACAAATTTAGAAATATTGGTACAGGTATGTAACAACTGATACAGTACAAAATAAATTACGATCAAAGATCTTTACATCTTAAAAAAATTTTAACAGTTAATTTAAACAGTTAATAATGGCAGTGATCGCCGCACCGCTCTGAAAGTAAAATATTTGATTAAATACTACCTAATGGAAGACACTAATTTGCTCCGTCTATGAGAATGTTGACTTGAAGGGCCAGGACCTGAAATAACGAGAAAAGAGTGTATTAGAAATGCCAACTGCAAAATCTTAATTGGTGCTTCTTATGTTTAGCACCTTAGTCGAGTTTTCGGTTAAGGAAGAAAATTTCTGAAATTATTTATCGTTATTAACTGATACTTCTCATAACATGGTTTTCAGCAAGAATCTGATCAATTTCCAGTGTCTTGGAGCACAATCTCCTGGTAACAGAGTGGTTTAAAATCCAACGAACTGATTAAATCTGATGGTTTCCCTATCCAAAAGCAGGAAAAAGGAACCAAAGCAACAAACTGTATGTGATAGTTAAGGGAAAATACGCCTGCGGGAGCTTATAAAAGATAAAACAATGAACTCACTCTTAAAGCCTTCGTACTCCTCGTCACTGACGGGGGAAATTTCTCGCCCATCATATTGGTGACTACTAGATGACGTAAGCGCCGACGCATTTGCTTCAGTAGCAGGGTGAGTGCCTATTGGCATGCTCACACCAGTGATTCCCGTCAGGGGGCTGTGTGCGTGTCTCATTTGACCTCGAGAGTACATTCCTTGCATTAAATGAGTCCCACTGGGGGTAGATAAGCGTCGATGCGGTGTGTCATTCTGTAGCAAGAAAAGGAAAAGATGAACATGACGGTTCCACTACTAACTTATACACTGGCTGAAACCACATTAATTGCTGATTACAGTTTCCCTTGAGGAAGGCTACTGCAGGTTGTATTATTGATTATTAATTGAGAATTGTTTACAGCCTCAAGCTAACATCTCAATCAAACTTACTCTCAATGAATGTGTTGCTATTGATGTATTTGGCCTTGACGACTCTGTAACATTCCTTGCTCTGTCTTTAAAAGATTGCCTTGAAAAGTGGAAAAGAACTGTAAGGACAAATTACTCCTTTAGAAGATAAATTAGTTCACCTTGGGAAATGTGACTAGAGTAGCAAGACGCAAAAAATGATGCAGAGCTGTCACAAAAAGATCGATTATCACGAGGAAAACAGACGAGCTCTGCATCCACTACATGTAACAATTATTCTCTCAGATACTGATGTATTACCTAGAATCATCTGTTGCGGCACTTGATGCACGTGACTGGCGGAACGAAACTTGTTTCTGAAAGAAAACGATCCACTACTTAGGAAGTCCCTACATGATGTCACATTCACTTGGAAAATGCGATAAAATAACATAGAAATAAATTACTTACCGCGCTATTTCTTCCTCCGTTATGTTGAACAGGCGTCTCTCTGCTACTAAAACCATCTATCGGAGGGAGAACGAAGTTTCTTCCCCTAAAGAAAAAAAAATTAGTTAAACTTTTTCGTATATTTCGTGACAATTGGTGTGTGGTCACGCGTTCTCGTTGAGTAGAAACTAGTTCTTTATCATCAGTACAATGTAACACTCTTACGGATACACCTCTCAGCGATAACACTCCAAATGCCAAAGGTGTGGGACGTATCTGATGCTATACCTGAAGGCCTTTTTTATGAGAAATTACAATAATTTCTTTTGCTTTATCTTCTTGTGACTCATGACCGTAGACGGTGTACATCGGCGCAGTTAATATCATTTTAATGTGTAAAGAAAGTCTCATCAACAGCTTGCAAACTAATCATCCGCCCACTTACATGTAAGGCGCAGGAGAATTTGAATTCGTGGCTTGAGGCGGAGATGACAGTCTTTCTTTCTCTGGAAATCTGAAAAAAAGGACAGTATGAGTTCGATATTCGAGCCTCTTTCTTAGGGCCGATTCATGAGATCAAACGTTATAATTCTTAAGAAAAGAAAAAACCTCGCATACAAACAAACTTACAATTTCCTTCCTTGCACGATACCGCCCATGACATCATCCTAAAAGGAACAAAAACATCAATAGAAAATTAACATCATCTAACAAGCCAAAACAACATCAATAACGGATATAAAATGGACAAGGATAACCTGAGCTAAAGTTCAAGTGTTAATTTTTAACATGAAAGGGTCAGAAATAGTAGACATCGTTTGCTCAAAACCCTCCTTAAAGAAATATAATCTATAGTGTACAGAACATATCTCAAAATAACCGTAATCAATATATATTTTTTTAATAAACACACTTTGTGTGTATCAAATGTCATCGATCTATTAATTACTTAATGGAATTTATTTATTTCCTTGTTTGTTTTGTATTCATTTGCAAGTATTTATTCATTCTTTGTTTCAAGTTTAACTAATGCATTGATTGATATCGAGAAGGGTTTTAGGAGTAGGTTCATTAGAACGAGGAGAAGGGGGGGGGGGGGGCGCGCAATTCACTATTAAGACGGAACAATACATGTGCGGTTCTCTCAGGCATCATTGCGGTACTTATTTCATGTATTGTCTCACATGCATTTGTGGGTACGTACCTGGACGCTGGGTGTTTTAGGTTTACTGCTGTCCGGATGGGTCAAGCGTAGTATACTTGGTAAGTTCCTGAAAGGAAAAACAATTTTATACTTATGGAAAAGTTTGCAAACAAGAGAAACAACAATCCGTGCTGAAAAGTCTTTAAATCCCAAACTGTGTCATAAAAGAAGTAAACATATGAACATTTTCCTCTGAAGTTCTTCCTATAACTGTGTCTTTGTTGAGTACAATTAGGAACACTAGGAACACATCAGTTCTGCCACTTCAATTCAGTCGTTTATGTGATCTTCACGCAATTGAACAGAGAAGAAACCCTACTTTATAATCCGTTGATTTTTGGAAGGTTTCTGTTAATTCAACTAAAATTTGTCTTTCTTGATTTTTGATTTGTTCGTTTATTTTCTATGAGTAGGCATTCTAATTCCACCTCTCAACCTCCTACTTCCACACCTCTGACTTTTCGAGCCCCATCTTTGAGATAAGAAAACATGAATCGCCTAACGAAGAATGCCTTCATTTTAAACTTGACCTTGTACAGCTACAGCTGAATGAGCCGGAGTACGACTGTACAAACGAACATGCAATGATTTTATCAGACAAACCTATTTCTCTTAAATGGCATCATCTTGTGCATGAATGGATCTGAACTGTGCTGACTGATCCGTGTAGAACGTGAAATCACTGTGCTGCTGGACCCTGGCCGGCCCTTTGAATGATAAAAGCAACCTTTAATTGATTTCCCGACAATTAATATCATGTGTATTTGCAATGTCACACGACTAAAACGCTGCCTGAATGACTATGTACATATACTGTAGGTTAGAGGATTGCATGGCAGGAAATCATACGTTTTCAGCATCGATTTTATACTAGCTACCAGAAACATACCACATTTATGTATATAAATACATTTTACTTTCATACCTCCAAGAAAAAAAATCAACAAGCACAGTTTTACCATTTGGCCAACAAGAATTAAAAAGTAAAGACCGAATATCAGACAAACCGGATTAAAGGGGGTCCCTTCTCTGCTGTCAAGGGCGCTGCAAAAATGGAACAGAGATTCACTTTAAGAGTAAAAAGAAGAGCAATTTTCTTTAAATAGTGATCCTGTAAGTTACAACAGAAGCTACTACATTGTACATGTTGAAAACATCAAATTCAAACTGCCTGTGACGTGTAAGCTATCTCTTCCTTAAATCACCATGCAGTATACACACAGAATTTCCTTGCTATGGACAAATACGTACATATACGTGTATCACTCATTACTTACTGAGAGGTGCTTGCAGAAGGAGCCCTTGGATTTAAAGGCATTGGTCGCACCTTCATTGCATGAATTAAACTACTTTGATCGGGTGGGGGATTGAAACTTGAAAATGTCTTTAGTCTTGACTGCAGAAAAAAACATGTTCATAAGGAGAATCAATACATGTATGTGATGTTAAGAAGTACAATAAAAAGTACAAGGAATAAAGCACAAAGAGTTAGAAAAAGGCCATACAACCATTGAAGTACAATGAGGGATTCACTCCCGCTCACCTGGGAGGAAAAGTGATTCCTTGACATAACGCTTTGGGAAAATGGCCGAAGTGGGCTCTCAATGGCACGATCAGAAGAAACCACCACATCAGCAAGAAACTGTGGTTTGTCTGTAAAGGTGCATAAAAAAGGCCCAGTGATTTAGTGTGGACACCTCAGACAGAAATACAAAAACACAATGATAAAAGATTTATCAAAAACAATTCTTGAATACAGAAAGCATGACATACTTTCATGAACCAATGAGAGCATGCTTCTTACATGTACCCCTATATGCATTTACATGTAGGTCTGCAGTATTTGTTTCCCAATCTCAATTCTGTTGTAACTCTAAACTGTAATTTAGATTTGTTGTTAACATTTGCTTAAAGCTAAACAGCTAAAATTTAAAAACAGTTTCACAAGCTTTATAAAACAAAAACTTACAATGATACACTACCGAGCAGAGGTGCTATAGGTGAATAAAACAAACTACATTATTTAACACTTAATATACCATACCTCTTAGCACTTTCTGCGAGTAGAGACTTAACAAACTTCTCAGCCATAAAACCACCTAAAACAGTAATGAAATCAACATTGACATAATTCAATAAAAAACTGTGATTAATTATTGAGGGCAGTCTTCTGCTGAAGAACATGTGAGTTTCAAAAGAACATTACCTGAATTCAAAAAAATAAGACTTATGGTGTACATGACAATAAAACTTAAGGAAAGTGAAGGGCCAGGATGTTTGAATCATGGCTGGTAATAATTTGTACTAAGCTTTCATTTTTAATGAGCTTTTAAATTATCCAACCTTGCTTTTAAAAACCTGTAACTACTGCATTTCAATTCTTATGAAGATGCCAAAATATTTATTGGGTTACTTCCAAGAAATATACAGATCTTATACGTACAAATTGTGTTCAAGTGTTCTGATTTGACTCTAAATCATGATGGGGAATGTCAGCTCACCTCTCCCCAAACTTGGTCAAACATCTGGCTGACAACAGTATCCTTAGCACAAGCATTGGGGGTCACAGGGGGGTAACCTCGTCGCTGCTGACGGCGATACCTCATACCAGTTCTGGCTTCTGTTCCCTCTTCCTCTCTACAGTGCAAAATAAGTACATATAATTAAAATAACCAATAAGTTTCAGACTACTGTCAAAAATGAAACAAAAAAACAAAGGGTAAGAAAAGTATAAAATGTATATTAAGGGTAAATCTTTACTTTATAGCAATTTGACTACCGAGCATCAAATATTTTACTGTATATCATCACTCCTGTAGTTGTAAGAGTTTCATTTGGTGCAGCAAATTAACAGAGTTTACCCTTTCAAGTCTTATGCATCATAACATTTATTTGCTTGCTATGACAGGAAATATAATGTCAGCATGTACATGTACATGACTTGCAAGCTTTGCCATCTATGATTATTGTCAATAACCATGTTGTAAACACTTCTTGAAACTTACATAGCAGGTTGGTCATAACCAAAATATTCTTCTACTTCACCATCTTCTGCCAGGATCTCTTCTTCAAACTCTGAATAGAAGCCATTCATTTCATCAGCTGTAAGAATAACCAGAGGCATAATGTATCATATCACCTTTGCCTTATATGGTATGCTGAGCATGCACAATGTATACATTATGTGGATGTGTACTTGGTTAGGTGAACTTTCTATGCAATAAATAAAAGAACCATGTTTTTGGAGAATTAATTACCAACTGTTGTATATATTACAATGTACATTACTGTCAATATTAAAAAATGCATACAGCTTGCAGATTTCGTGGGCCTTTATTTACATGTAGATGTCTATGTTTGTTTGCTTCAATTTCTTTATAATCTTAATTTCTCAGATTAAGATTCTAATGAATACCAGACAAAAGGAAAAGACAATCCTTTGGTAGAAATAATTATCTTGATCTTAATGACATTGAGCCACAACAGACAACTACAAGTTTAAAATGACAGTACATGCACATGGTTGAGAGGACTTCAGATATCACATGTACAACCTGCTGCCATTTTATACTACTGGTCACAAATTGCAAAAAATCTCTGCATGTAACACAAATTACAAAATCTAAAAGTAATCCAAAAGTGCATCCAGTCTGCTCAAAATAACAAACAGCAATTCACATGTAGTTAACGACCACTAATACTGTCCCTTAGTAGCAACACATATACATGCAGAGCATCTTAAAAGGTTATAATTGAGGTAAATCTAAAAATATAGCAGTGCTACACCAAATACATTACATTAATACATTAATACCTGTATAATTTTCTGCAGTACATTGTATACAAAATTGTTGTATACAATGTACTGCAGAAAATTGTAAAATGTACCCTATAATACAGCTAAATCCACTTTTGATATATCATTCTATATAATATTATGTGTCATGTACATATAATTTGCCCTGCTGGACTTCCATATGTACACATGTTCACTGTACCCATCATTTCTAATATTTTTGCAATCTATTAGAGTTACTTAATAGAGTACAACAAATTATTGAAATACAATTGTGCTTACCATTCATGTAAGACTCTGAAGGCTCTGGCAATGGGTCAAGATGAAATCCTTGAATGCATAAACTAGCAGTAAAAGAATAATGATCTACTTTTAAATTACTTTCTAATTAAAGAAGACTCAGATAAGACTGAACCCATATATACGTATAACAAAAATACATGTTATTCTCCTGCCCTAGGCAAACCTCCTAAAAAGGAACAGACCTGTTCATTTTATGCCATGGAACCAAACACCTCTTTTCTAGTTTGTGGTGCAAATTATTATGTAACTATGTGTATATATGTCAAATCAAAGTTACCCTTGTGAATCAAAAGCACCAAATTCCTCCACATCTTCAAGAAAAGATGTCTGTGGTCGCTGGTTGTCTATCCTTGGCTCCCCAGCTGGAAATGGAATCAATTGAGTACCATCATCCTTGGGATTGAGCAATTGATAACCACAGATTCTGCAGAGAAATGAAGGAGACCCCTCAAATAAAGTGTCATACTATGTAAGAAGCAAAGAAAACCACTCATTGACTATAGCATGTTACAGCTTGAGAAAGGTACAAGACATCCAAGATATTCAACTGGCTCAAAGCCTACCTACATCAATAAAATGGTTGTTCTTGTTCTCGCTTGAATGTGATTTCATTTACAAGTTAACATGCATGTTTTATTTCACTTTTTCCTTTTTTAACCTGAGGTGCAAAAATAAGGCTGATTCTTAGTGTAATGATTTATCTTTTTAACAATCTGCCTTTACCAGGTAATGATATAGTCAAGTTGCGTTGAGATAGCTAGAAAGTGATCTCAGAGACTCACGACTTTTTCTCTCTCACACATAAACTCGGCGAATGCAGTGAGCAGATAACAAATAACACCTACTAGTATAAAAATCCTGTGCTGCATTCTTAACTAGCTGGATTCACATGTTGATAAATGTAATTTAATGTTGCATTAATCTTTGCCCACATTTTCCAACTCAACTCAAAGTAATATGGTGATGGCAGACAAAAGATATCACTGTCATAGCCATCTACTGCCGTAACACTTATTTTTAAGAACAAAGTGCAATGAATTAGCTTGGTGCATTTTTGCAAAAGCTTGAGAGTATGAGCATTATTCTTTTATCATAGGGGTACTTAATGAAAATTTCACAAATTGTATAAAAGTCATAATACATGTACTTTAAGGAATATTTGACATGTAAAAGAAATTGATAGTTAGTGGAAAAGCTCACAGGTTTACTGATCTACATACAGGGGTCTAATTAAACCAATAATTCAATGAGGCTGACAAAATTGTATACAAGTTCATACAAATTATTGATCATCAGAAGAGAAAGTCATTTTCTAGTGATGGGATTTACTAATGGAAATTCAGTGCATTTTGCTGTATTTTTTATTATATTTTTTATTATCCTTTGTTGTCATGTAAACTGCCAATTTAATCATTGTTTCAGGAAACATTTCAAACTTAACTTGCTGATAATAATTAAAATAAAATAAAAGGCTAATTGCACGAAAGCATACATTTCCCCTCCCTTATTAACTGGGAAAATGAAACATGGAAGCATATTAACAATCAATTATGAACAAAATACATACCGCAGATGTGGAAATCGCTTGAACCATTCTTCACATTCAGACAACAGTTGAGGGCTTCCTGTCATGAACAAATCATCAAGGATTATTAATAACAGAGCTGGTAACTTTGGGTGATCAGATTCAATTTTCCTGCATGCTTCATAAGTTCCCTCAGTGCATTCTGATTGAGACATGCACAGAATACATACTGATGCTGATAGCAGAGGGAGTTTTTCTTCAAACAACATTTAAACTTAACCTGCCCTTGACACAAGTTAAACAAATAACTTTGTTAAGTTTGATCTTCTTATTAGCCATTTGAATACTCTTGTCATTTTAGTAGCAACTGAAAATCATCTGTGCATGTGGCAAAGAAAAAGGGTAACATTTATAATGGAAATTAACTGTTTTATCTCAAGTGGGAAAAAAGTAAATGAATATAGATGTGTATCAATGATATACACTCATCTGTAATTAAAAACAGTATTCTTGACAGTTTATGTTGAATACATGTATCAATTAAAATTGTCACTAACCATTGAAATGCACTCCTTCAAACAGCATTCCATCAATTTCATCAAACATCCGTTTCACTGTTGCTGAAGCCTGTCTATCAAACTCCTTGATGATAAAGTAATACACATTATACATGTTTGGTTCTCAAAAGTCTCAGAACAAATATTACTCAAACACTTTTCCAGGAACTGTGAAAGACCTGGCTTTTATACAATACAAAATAAACACATTAGCTACGTTACAAGTTGTAAATTACAAACTCACATCCTCATTTCCCCAAGAGTATACACTGCTTCTTCCAGTAAGGATCCCTGTATTTGTCGACCATGTGTTTGACTCAAAAAGTCCATTACCAATACTTGGAGTATTGTCAGTAGTGGGTGATGATCGACCACTGGTGTCAGGGGTGATGTTAGTGAAGTTGCTGCTGTGAATTCTCTCAAAATAGGACAAAGGCAAGGATTCCTCTGGTCTCTCAGGGAGAGGATGGAGAGCATCCACACTACTGTGAGAAAATCCACGGCTAGCAATAGAGATAAAAATAAAGAATATGTTGAATATAGAAGAAAATTTAAGAAAGGTTTGTTATGAATCACATACATGAAGGTCAGTAAAGGAAGTATAATTATATGTAGTCAGCTGTTACAAGCACAACAATATAGCATAAAAAGGGATTGTGGTAATAGCAGAGCTCGCAGAGCATAGCCCCATAATTATACAAAATAGTAGTAACCCATCAAGCCAAAAAAGTTTGGATATATGACTGTATGACTGTACAACTGTACGACCGTACAACTGTATGACCGTACAAGGTGCTACTCTTAACATGCAAGGTCAAATGTACCGTGGGCACGCCAATGCCACGGCTTTGTTCAGTAGTCTGGTGGTCAGTGCACTTGGCTCTGAGTTGGACGACCCAAAAAAAATGCGAGCTCCGCTTTTAGGCTTGGCTAAATCTATATAATTATTATACAGCAATGTAAAGGAAGATGAAAATCAAACCACGGTAAAAGCACATATTGAAGCTCTTCTTCCAAAACCACCATGTTTCAATCTGGGCTAAACAGTTGGCCACAAAAATTATCTGAAGTTCTTTTTGCCTTGAAGTCTACAATTGGATTCACTTTTTTCTAAATTATCTTACCAATTCAGAACCATTAAACAATAAATTTTATCTTAAATTTTTGGTGCTGGGAAAGAAATAGAGCTTCAATTTAATTAACATATGATATTCACTTGACACCTATTTTCCTGTGAATTGACTTTTCAGACAAAAATCATTTAATAATAGTAAGAACAAAGCTGGTTCATAGCTCTTTAAAATCTAGTCATATCCCTTATTCTATGGTTAGATTTTGAGCTTGAGGTAAAAACTTGCTGTTACGGACATTACACAATTTTTGTTGCAGACATTATACTGGAAAACTTTTTTTTACACCAGTAAGAATAAGGTAATGTTTTTGTTTATTTATCAACTTCTGATAATTAATTTTGTCAGAACTGATAGAGGTATTCTTAATCAGGCTTAATTACAAGTGAATCCTCTTTTCTGGTTGTGCTGATAACCATAACATTAATACTACAGTTTGTGTGTACATGTGATTATGTTCTGCAGAGTATCCCCTATAGAGCATGCTTCTCCCCATTCAATTTTATTGAGCAAGCTCTAACTAGTATTTCTGCTGTTGTTTGCTTCTTGCTTTCTGAGATACAGTGCAGATTAGATTTCTAGTATGAGACCAAGTTTTATTTTATATTGTCCACAAGAAAAGTCTTCTATGGCTCTATAGAGCTAAAGACATTAGACCTTTCAATGTTCCAAGTCTTTCATATATTGAGAGGCTGTTTAACTGTTTTCAAAAAGAAAATGTTTTCAAATAAATAGTCAAACTAACTGCAGATTGCAGTACTTAAACATTGCTTTGATTTCTGAACTTGGATTGTACTGAACTCCTTGTCAAAGTACTATTCATTGAATCTTAATAAGCTAGTTGACACTATTTTGGAAAGTTACACTGCACAGAACAGTATGAATTGGCAATTTCCTCCGTAGTATGAGGACAGTCATTATCACTGCAATGACCTTTGAAAGTTGAAGTATTGTTTGTTTTAAACTACATTTTTGAAACATTTTTTAATTTATAATCTTCAGATATTTTAAAAGATGGTACTGACTATTAACATGATATGTCTTTCAGTAAACTTGTTTCACAAATGGACATAAACTTTTTGAAAATGTATACTCCTCATGTCACCATGGTGTTGCAACTGTTAATGTACAGTTGTTGTTATGGTTATCATTATAAGAGTCTATTTAAAAGCACTGTAAACTTGGATGTGATAAATTTGAACAAAATTGGTTTGCATGAAGCATTTATTCCTTCCAAAAGAATTACAAGAATAAAAGTCATTCAGTCATAACATCCATAATGTAATTTTCATAATGTTATATCTGCAATGTAATGTCTGTAACATAATGTCTGTAAGACAAAGTAGGCTTTATTTTTTCTGGCGTTTTTCCAGGATTTTGATAATTCACAGCACTTAAGTTTGGGCCCCTAATAATGGAAAAAGGTGCAAGGCTTACAAAAAAAGGGTTTTATTTTCAGAGAAAACAAAGAAAAAAATGTTATTGTTACAGACATTATATAGTGTCTGTAACAAAATTGTTACTTGCTCTTATTTACAAAGTAAATCCATTTTGGAAAAAATCTTATCAGCAAGTTTACCTTTATGTTGAGTTCAATTAGTTTTGTTCCCTTGGTGAGATTTTGCGAATAAAAATGTCTCCCTAAAATCATTTTAAATCTTACAGCATGCCAGCTATTTCCACACACTTTTCATCATACAAAAATAATCAGCCTCTCTTTGTCATTTCCCACAAACTCAACTTTCAGATTACTATCTTTAAAATAATTTAGTCTCCTCACTCCAAAAATCCATCATTGGGCTAGATATGAAATATTTTAAATTTCACCATTTAAGCAGTTCTAAATTATGGAATGGTCCTAATATTAATCCTGGAATCTGAAAATGTCATTTCAAAATAAAAATCAAGTCTACTAGAGTCTACAGTAACACAAAGCACAGCAGTACTGCACGTAAAATTATACCATTTCAGAATACCAACAAACATACGTGTAAACCCCATTTGAGCAGGACAGTATGATGGACATTTAATCCAGAGGAGAAAGCTTGTAGACTTTGTTTTACGAATATTGAAATCTTTGATTAATCTCTGCTTTTCAAGACGCTCAGTATGAAATAACAAATCCTTCAATATTTCCGTACTTCTTAATCTACATGCACTAAGACCTATAATAAATGTAGCACTTAAAACGCGCATATATTCATTTGCATGCTTGTCTTAAAAAAATGTTTTGTGTACTAGTACACACAAAGTGTGTAGTAGCCGGAGAACTAAGGGTCAAAAAGATAATTTAGTCGGCGAATTTGTCTGTCTGCTAATTGATAGGCAATTAATAGATAATCGTTGAGCAATTGGTCGCCAAAATCACGGCAAATTTTCACCCAGCTCCATCATTTTGTGTTCGACGATTAAAGCAATTTTCATTGAGTGCTGTAGATTTAGTCATGGTTTGACTTCACAGATACTCATATCGTAATAATTAAACTCACATCTCAAGAGGATGGGTCCTATTCGTCATTTCTGCATTGTGCGAGAAATGCAAAATTCCACTCCGTTCGGAGCTGCAGAACACAGCACGTCCATGACAACAAAGCTTGCAACGAGATTGTGTCCCTCATCTCGTCCAGATCCACTCTTTCATTGCTTTTTTTAATCTTTATCTATTTTCATGTAGGCCCTTAGAACTTCTGACGTTAAGTCAATCGCTCAGATCACGCTTAATACTGAAAATCTTGACTCAATTTCCGATATTGACTCTTACAAAAGTTCCCAAAACAACAAAATTAAGCCGAGTTACAAATTTCCCAGTAGACTATGCGCGGGTTAAGTGGTCGAGTGGTTACAAAGCGCACCTCTGCCCAGGTCTCCCCCTGCCGATTTTCTTATTGAGCTTACACAGAGTGATCAACAAAGTGCCTTAAAATTGAGAATTCCCGATACCAATTAGCGGAATATAAGGTGGAAAAAGGTAATTTTGAGCTTAAAAATTTTAAAAATGTCTAAAAGCGAGAGTCAAAAGCAATCGTTTTAAATTGCTGCGTAAACAATTGTCACGCAATACCCATCAGCAGTTCAGGAGTGCAAAACAAATGATAATGAACAAAAATAAACCAAGATCAAAGAAGTTGCCGAGTCAAAACTAACTTGAAATTTCAACTGTGTAATTCAATGAAGAGACTGTTAGTTTCATTTTAAACATCAGAGAGGTAAGCTCAGACATCTGACTTTCCAAAATTGATTAAACAGATGAAACTCATCAGTTTCCAAAGCTTCCAGACGAAAAAAACATACATTCAAAGGAATGAAAGAAAAGCCGAAACAGCCCATTGTTTTCTTAAATCACAAGTTGAGGTGAGATCTGAATAAAGGGGTAAGTTTCTAAAGAAACTGTGGTGCTGCGTCGGTGGGAGAGTATAGCAGGTAATTTAGTGTTAACAACTGAGTTGAAAAGGTAAATTTGTCACCGCGAAGGGTAAAAAAGCTGACGTTTCGAGCGTTAGCCCTTCGTCTGATGAAAGGCTAACGCTCGAAACGTCAGCTTTTTTATCCTTTACGGTAGCTAATTTACGTTTTCAACTCAGTTGTTAACACTAAATTACTTGAGGTGAGATCGTCTATCTCTATACGACAAATGAATGAGGGGGTCAGTTCCTAAACAACTGTGGTGTCACAGTCATTCGCTCCTACGAAGGGCTAACGCTCAAAACGCCGGGGGTCAGCTTTAGAAACTTTTATCAGTGACCTTAGTCGTTGAATAAAGGCTGATGTTGAAAACATATTACAGCAGTTTGAAAAATCGTGAAAAATAAAATACGAATATATCGAAAAGATCTGAATCCCATCTAATTTAAGATCGCATTCTCGGTCAACTTTATCAGAACCTAACATTCGCTGCCGAACTCGACAGAATGCTCGGTTCGTATACAGTATCTCACAAGTGTTCTCTAGAATGCGGTTCTGTTTTAAATTAAAGTTTACAACGCTCGATTTATAGCTTGAAACAAATTAAAAATTAAGTCTATACATTTTAAGAAAAACCTAAGTAGGGAAATTTGTATCGACCGGTTCAAAGCGTGCAGAAGTCGTCATAAAAGTTGTCCTGTTCGAATTTAGAGTTAGTATACATTTGCGGCACGATTCATAACACTAAGTATCGTTATAGGCTCCGCTGAATACAGAAAAACAAGTTGGTGTAGCCATGGTAACATTAGACTGTTAACTTGTTACGCGAGTCGTATAGCAACGACCGCAACAAACTTGTTTGAAAATCGTTAATAATTTATTACAGAAACAAAGACAGCTCTCTTTTCGAACTGACGCATTGATAGATTGCCTAAGATCCAAAGAATGGGTCAAGCTGAGGAAACAGAATAATGGGAAATTAGCTTTTTTATAAATGAAATCGCACGCGATGATCAGTTTTTTATCGCATTGCTTTTGCGACTTTGTGGAACCACATGTTAAATATCTAAACCTTAGATAATTCTTGCTTAAATTTTCAATATCCAACCGAGTTTTTTTTTAATTAATATTGTGTACACTGGGCACTTTACAAGATATCTCCGGTAATTGCTCCATATAATTGGTGGAAAAGCGAATGCCATGTCATCTAGATACTCTTCAATTTAAATTTTCACTCTGGCTTCCGACCGAAATGAAGTAATTTTTTTTCTTCTTTTTGGCTCGGTTTAGGAGTTATCCCAACGTGAGAGTTCCAAATAATTTCAATGAATTTCTAATAATTTCGTCAAAGATTTGACCATATTTGTTTTTTATTTCTAAAAAGTTTACTTTCGATCCTAGAATCATAGACTGACGCCTTCATTCATATTTTCTCGATTCTATATTGAGGTGATCTTTTGCTTCAGTAATTGAAGCAGATAACAGGGGAAATATACTGCCGCTGAGATCTAAAGGAAAAAATTCTCGTCGTTGTATTTGCCCACCGCTAAGAATAATGACATGCAAAAACTATTAACGGGAAAGTTGAATTCTAATATATGCATCAACTGAATAGAATTTAATTGCAAAAACTCGAGATTATAAAGCGAAAGTAAGTCTTATAATATTCTGTCATATTAAGTCTATTTTACAGGCAAACTCTGGCCACGATTTCATTTCCTATCTTTGCATCTGTTTGACTTATGTCACTGTGTTGTTGAAAAGCCATATGCCAAGTTATTTTACTCAATCGACACATTATTCTTAAAAAGGAGCCAACAGCATGCGAGCGTTAACACCGTAAATTGAAAATCGAAATGGCCTTACTTTTTCCTCCACTATTTGACTCTAGGCGGCGCTAAACTGACAGTTAAGCGAAGAACTGATTTGAGGCATACAACTAACTAACGCTCAATGTTCGGAAATATCCAATAGAAAATAAACAGTACAGGACAGAATAGGCCAAAAAAGCAAACACAGCTATCGTAACTTATACAATGTGATCACCAGAGCAAGGCGAATAAAAAAATAGGGCCAATTTTCATCTAAGGCTTTTTATGTTGGATCATAAGTGCACTTAAGAAAACATGCCGGGAGCCTCTCTCATAGAGATCTTTGCTAAGCAACATAAATCACGCGAATTCACTCTCAACGGAAGAGAATTATATCCCACCTCTCCTCTCAAACGTGTGAGGCAAAGGAGATAATAAATGCACGGTCTTCGAACGGTATATTGATTTTATATGTCAAGCCTGTCTGTTTTGATGTTAGTATTTCCTGATTGTTAGTTATCATTTGGCGAAACAGGCATCACAGAGATATTTCGTTCATTATACAAACTTTGAAAGAAAAATTACAAGTGTTGTCGGACGGAGTGAAAAAATATCCAGATCTCAACCTGGTTTTGAAATCTCACACTTTCGAAGCGGAACACTCTAGAAGTTTCTCCAACGCTTCCTAATTCAATATACTATTTCCGTTCGATTTAAATACTGAAAATTTCGAGTACGATTTTAGGTTGACGACCGTAAGTGTCACCTTCTGTAATTACAATTTCCTTTCGTAGTATTTTGAGCGATCTTTCGGGACCTTTATCGAAGCACATTTTGGTTTGAAATTACTGTAAATAATGCTTAACAACACTTACCCCCTTAAGATGAACGAAATTTCTTTAGGTGTTTCGCGTCTCTTCGAGCGAATCACCGCCGGGAGGTACATGAAATCTCCCAAGAGCGTCATGAGCTTTGAAATCCATTCGATAGTATTCAATTCTTAGCAGAATTTTCTACGACTAGCGTTGTTTTGACTGTCTCTACTCCCGCGTGGTTGTGTTTCCTAGCGCCACTCATCACACATGCCGCGCGCCGCTTATTTTCGTTATTCTTTATAAAATGCACATTTTCAATTGTGCTTCCCGCCACGGGGCCCAAAACATACGGTCGCATCCGGGAGACTGCGCGAGAGGTAAACTAGCCCGGATGTGACGTGTGGATAAGATATTGAAAAGGAAAGAAATAGAAAGGTGTAATATCTCTTTCCATTGAAAAACCTCCTCTTCATGCTCAGTTGACAAGCTGTAACGGTGTTGCTTACAACAATAACGCACGCGATGGCAACACGCAATCACTCCGTTTGACGTAGTTTTAAGCATTCAGTCGTATGGCATACACAAGTGCGGTTCTTTTTGTGTTTTTCTTTAACCTTTTTTGTTTTTAGAAAGGGAGACAAGCAACTGTCTAAGAGAGCAAGAAAAAGGTTTGCAGACAGCTTTTTTCCAATTACACAAACTAACAAAAACTACTTATGCTACAGCTATCCATTAAAAAGGTACTGACAGGAGCTGACAAATCGACCCAACCGATGCTTGAATTTTCCTGTTGTAATTAATATTCGCCTGGCATTTGTAGCATGAAAAGATTAATTGAAAAAGAAAAAACCGTATGTTTTCACTTTTAATTATCTTCTAAAACTTTCTTCGTACTGTACCTTTTATACTCAGGCAAATCTCGACAAGAAATTCAGCTTCTTCGCTATATATATATATATATATATATATATATATATATGTATATTTTATTTTTCTAAAAGTAAAAAATCACTCATCCCTGACCCGTCAAACAATCTCTAAGGTTTGTTATTCTCAAACAAAGGACATTCTATAGCCGTCATTAAGATCGGCGATAACCGCATTCACTTCATTGCTTTGGCAACTAATTAGTGATGTTTTCGTACTTTTCAGCCCTTTCTTCAAAATAAAGTTGATAGATCGGTGCATGCTCTGCTGAGTATATTAGATACACATCTGAACATTAGCTTGATCGCGTAAATTTAAACTAGACAAGACGACCAAGACGTCATATTCTAAGTTTATTGTTGCCTCCCCGCCCCTCCCCCTCAGATAAAAATAGTCTAAAAAAAAAGTAAACCATTATCGCTAATGTCGACAGTACACTATTTTAAAAAGCAGGTGTTGTTATTCTTCACAAACTGCGTTCCTGAAAACCTCCAGCTCCGCTGGGATAAAACCTGACTAAAACATATTACCAACTATAATTAAAATTCAAATGATTCGGCGGAACCACGTCTATTGACGACTATGTATTTTTAGAAATCATCCTCTACAAATATGTCAACTTAACAAACTAATAAAATGACCCATCCCACGTAAGACACAAGTTTATTCGGACATTTTTAACATAAGAAAGCACATATTTAACAACCAGAGGTTGGTACTTTTTGTTCCGCGTGTTGTGGAAACCTAAAGTGCTCGAACTCCATAAAAATTCTTACATGCAAACTTACTTAGTACCTGCAGTGGTAATCACACTTCCCTTTAAATGTTACATAATTTTTTACTGCGAAAAATGTTCTTGTATCGCTTAGAGGTCTTCACACTGTTATTCACTATACTAAGTAATAACTTAAGCTACACGAGTTACACTTCACACTTCACTGATCAATTTGTAAATGAGGTCAGTGTTAACAACCTGTGCGTGGTTAGAGCCAAAAACATGGCTGACGCTAATGACGTCACGTCAGAAAACACTCAGTTGTCAGCGCTTAGGCAATGTATATTTGTCGCAAGGAAACAATGGAACACGAGCCGTACGACAAGTTTGAATGACTGTTTATCGTTGTGAAACATTTAAGACAAAAACAAAGCGAGTCGACGTAGGGTCATTAATTCTCTCAAGGTTAAACGAGGAGACTAAATTCACAATGTGTTCACATAGACTAAGACGTTGCAAAAACAGAGACACAGAATTGTTTTAAAATTTGACGGCGTCGAAACGTCGTCAAATTAGAGTTTTTACTTTGGCTCTTAACGACACGATACTATGGAAAAGCTAATCACATGGTGGTCTAAAGCTGAATTCAGCGAAGGGCGAACTTAAATTTGATAGATCCACTTACAGCGGACTACTAATAAAATGGTCATTTGAATTAGACCAACATGACCATCAAATATCGAAAATGACTAATTTATTATCGAAGTAAGTTTCGCCCACACTAATCGTTGTTGGGCTTTCGTCCGAACTTAATCGATGTTTTTGTTCAAAAGCGTCAATTTTTAAGTAGAAATGACCTTAGAAATTTGGAAACTCCGACCAGCAGGTGCCATATTATAGACAGCTGGCACCAGGGTTGAGGTTGGATGTGTGCGATTTTTTTTATCGGGTTTCTTTTTTTTTCGGTTTGGTTTTTTGCTTTTCGCAAATTTAGTGGATGCAGAGGCCTGCGAGCGTACGTGTTCAAACTACTAATACTGAAAGCACAACATCGCGTAAAAAAAACCCTTTTACCCATTTTCTGCCAACAAAAGAGCCATTTTTCATGTTACATTCAGTCTAATCAGTGTAGACTTACCCTCTTGAATGCTAGACTTAACAACTTAGCGTGATGTTTTCCCGCCATCTTACAGGTTATACAGGACATACAAATTGATTGGTCATCACCATCCATACCTTACCAATCTCAGTTACATTTTTGTATGTATGCATGACCTCATTATAGGTGCTGCAGGAAGCGTTTTTTCCCACCTTCGGAAAGATTTGAAAGATTTGTGGAGAATCAGTAGTGCGGGGATCTGGCACTACAAATAAGTAGTGCGGGGATCTGGCACTACCGATCAGTGCAAGACTTCTTGCCGACTCAAGTTGCTCATGGCTCTCTACTTTCCAGCCGGCAAAGAACCCACGTGCCGAGGCTCTAATCATAAGGGCTTGCTCGCACGCTACAATATTGTGGTGTTGGGCGGAGTCGCGAAGAGGTGAAGCCGAAAAACGCCGTCGCTAGCAAAGCCGAGAAGAATAGTGAAACTGAAAAGTCGAGAGAACCTAAAAAGTTGAGCTACAAGAGATAGAGAAGACGTGTCAAGCAGAGAGAGAGAAAACGAAATTTATATTGTCATTGTCAAATTCTCTACGAAGGAAAATGTATCCCACCAACGATTGTGTGACAGCAATACCATAAAGAGCACCACAACTAGGGAAATTTTCTCCCACCAGAGAGAACTAAAAGCAAGTCATCAGAGAGCGCACTGTGAAGAACTCCCTATTTTTCCATCACTTTACTCATCCCTGATTTAAACGGCTATTCCGAGAAAGGTATTATAGTCCCAGAAGGAAAAGGAAAAGTAATCCTCAAATATTAAAATCCAGAAAGAAGTAGTCCTCGCTTAGGTGGAAAACATACGTAACCTAGTGACATTAGTCAGAAGGAGAAGGAGGATCAACTTAACATTATTTCATCATATCTCACCAGTTTTCTCATTTTTGGGTGTTTTTTCTTTTTCGGCCGATCGTTGCAGATGCCTTTCTCTTTCGAGTAAGTTGCCATGCCACGGTTGGTTAGTCGGCTTAGGTGGCCTGACGAGATTCGTTGGCCAGTCTGAACATTCGGATGATCCTCTTAGGGATCATATAGTTGTGGACCTGTTTCCACAGGGCCATGAACCGAAAAATAGGCATTGAGGTGGTGGTGATGTAAACTCTTTATCATCAACGGAAAGGAAAGTTGGCCAGTTTTACATTTCGTTCAGCATTGGAAGAGAAACAATTATGCCAACCTTATCAACCTCGCCTCAAATAAAGGTTGTACATGCAGACTAAGATATCTCAGTCAGAGCGGAGAAGGCCCCATACAACAGAGTTTCACATCCTGAAGCTCTTTTGATATTATGGCAGTCTCGAGAAAGACAAAAAGATTCCTTTAAAACAACGTTAAGATCGTAAACAATAACGGCCCTAACAGGCTCCCTTGCGGGACGCCGGAAGTAACCGGGGCCCACTGCGATGCAGCGCCGTCCAAAACTACCCTTTGAGCTCAACCCATTATATAATCAACGAACCATGCAAGTAATTGTCCCGAGATCCTATAAGCCCTTAGCTTGGCCAAGAGAGTGGTATGATCGACCGAGTCGAATGCTTTCGCAAAATGAAGGTAAATCACATCAGTCTGAATGTTCTTATCTAAAGCTTGTCCTATGGCTTGTAGCACAGACAATAACTGGGTGTACACATGAACGATTTCTTAAGAACCCGTGCTGTAAAAGGGTAATCGAGTGTTTCACGTGATCATAAAATCGGGAGCCCACGCAACGTTCTAAAACTTTTCTCACAATATTAAGAAGTGATATGGGCCGATAGTTTTCGGCGGGCTCTTTTGATTCTTTCTTGTGGATGGGTGTAATATCTGCAGTTTTCCACTCATAGGAAATTTTACTCTTGCTCAGCGAAAGGTTGAAAATCGCGCAGAGGCTGGGAGCTATTTGTTCACAGCATTCTCTCAAAAGACGCGCTGGGATGCCATCTGGTCCACGCGCCTTTGAGGTGTCTAAATTACCCATGCATTCCCTGACTTCATCAACCAACACTTCTACTTGCAAAATTTCCATTTCGGTTAGTGAATCATAAGTAATTTGCAACGGGAGTAGCCAAGCGAAAAATAGAGCAAAAATAGTTATTAAGCAGCTCCGCTTTCTCTGCTGGTTTCTCGGCAGCGACACTGTTATAAGAGACTACTGAGTTCGCACCTGATCGAACATCCAGGAATGCTTTGTGATAACTCCAGAAAATCTTTGGGTTATGCTTGAATGACATTGCAGTTTTGGCTAGGTAATACTGGTGTTTTCTCCGTACTGAGCACTTGATGTTCTGACTTATAATACGTAGTTTCAGCTTACGCTCTGCTGTTTTGTTCTGACGAAATCTCTGCAAAGCAGCGTTTTTTTTTGCGAATTAAGTGGCGCACTTCACCATCAATCCAGGGCGGCGAGTTGGTATTACGAATTGTTTTCATCGGTACATAATCCTTTACGGCTGTTAGAAACAGAGCCTTCCATTTTGACCGGTGCTCATTAATGTATTCGGAGGCAGCGATTTCAGAGGGTGTTCTTGTGAGGGCCTCCCGCAGATCGTTTAGATTTTCGTTCCTTAAGTTGTAAACTTGCCGCATTGCTCCCTTGGATCGCCTGAATCTCTAGGTCTGTTTAATCATGAATGAGATAACAATGATAATGATCCGATGGAAACCCACTGTCGCGGGGATGGGATATGGAGACGCTCTCAATCACCAGTTGGACAGCAGTAGATCAAGTTTATTGCCAGAAATATGTGTAGGACCAGGGATTAACTGTTGAAAGAAGTTATTTCCCATATCTCCCTTGTGTTTACATGGGCAGACGAGTCGCTTGACCAGTCCAATTTTGGCAAATTGAAATCACTGAGTATTATTAAGCAAGTGGATTCGCAGTTTTCTTGAAGCGAAGAGTTTAGTTTGAGGAGCGGTTCGGGTGCTGTATTAAGATGGTAGAAACAGTGAAGTAGTGCTGGTTTGTCGTGACCATTTCAAAGCTCGACAATAACCAGCTCAATACACTTTCTTTCCGAATCATAGCGTCTAAAAGACTGAAGATCTTGCTTGACTGCCATCAGTACTCCGCCAGCGCGTTCGCCTCTGTCCGGGAAGGATTTCGCTGTCAAATATGGTAGCGTTCAGCCATATTTCGGTTATTGAGACAACATCAAAGTCCCCACTATAAGCAAGCCGCTGGAGTAAAGTCATTTTGCAGATCTTGCTTGCACAGTCATCTAATGATTAAACGATGGCTTTTAGACTTCTCATATTCAAGTAGAGAGCACGAAGACTATCACTCCAGCGAGCGGGTCAGGGATTCGGACGCTGAAAATGAGTGGAGTTTCACAAAGATTGAATCTTGGCACTCGATTTGGGCCGTAGGAGATGGTGCACCTGAAAAACTTTCTTCTTACCCTAGGAGAAGACTTTAAATGGCTAAATTTCGTCTCAGTTGGAGGCTTGGCGTCTTGTATCAGAAAGAGAAGGAAAAAAAGTTGGAGCAGCCATCTGCCTCCGTCCTTTGCCAGAAATGATACGTGATGTTAAGTTTAACAAAACGAGAAACGACAGAAGTCTTCCCTTCCAACAGTGACAGGGCCTGTCCTTTGATACACACACGTTAGGGAAAGAGAAACCGAGGAGGGTCCAAAATACTTGGAAAATGTCGATTGAGGCTACATCGTGCCTAACTGAGTTGAGGCTGACACTAAAGTAAGAGCAGGGCAATCTTCCTGATGAGTGACCAAAGTTCCCGTGAAAATGAAAGTAGGTCAAAGATTGCGAATAGGTATGCAAAATTAAGGAAAACCATGTAACAGTGATGGACAAGATGGGGCAGAGAGCGGGTTCAAGCGGGTCAAATTTAGGACTTTTTTTTCTCCTAGTGTTACCAGAAGTAGGCCAGCTATTTTAACGTTAGGACCGGATTTAAGAATTAACTGACCAAATTCATGTTTACAATGATCCATTCTAATAAAAAATAACATGCAAACACTTGACTAAAACATACCTTTGGCGCGATCAAAAACAGGACAATTCAGGTCGATCGATTCACGTGGCATGAAGCGATCGAGAGTAACGCTATGTTTGTTTTTTATCATGTTTCGCTGTGCTAAGTAACGCCAATGCTTTTCCATTGTGGCTTATCCCCCATCATTTAATTTTGGTAGCCATCCTTACCCTTAGAGAGGTTTTATAAGGGTAAAGTGTCTTGCGTCAGACTGAGAACGCAATATAACCTGATCTGGCTCGTGCCCAGACCTCTCGATCCGGAGTCCAGAACGTTGACTTTTCGAACATTTCATCTGATGCTCACCAAATGCCTATCCTTGTAGCTATCCGTGTATTTTTCACTTATTAATTTTTTTTATTAAATTTAAGCGCGTTAGTCTTATCCATAAAAGAAATTATAACTACCTTCCCTACTTCGCCAAAATTTTCAGAGCTCCTTGAACTTGGGATAAAAGTTAAAAACTGACATTTGAAATCAACCACAGCTGTACGTGCATGTTCTCTCTATGAGATCAGTGTACAGGAAAATTTCCCGTGAAAGAAGGTGTGTAAAACTAAATCGGCTTTTACGCGGTTGCTGTACCCATTACTATTTTCAGGTTGCAAGAAATTTTGTGTGCTGGCTTCTAAGCAGGAAAACTTGTAGACATAAAAATTATCCTGGATGCAAGGACGGGACTCCACATCAAGATAGACCCACATGTGAGGCTGGCTTTGGTCATTAAAACCCAGGAGTGGGTGGGGAGCACACCCTCATCAGTCATACTCACCACTGCAGAAATTCTGCACGGCTTCTCTCGACAAATACATAACTTTTTCTCCTCTAAATAAATATTTTAATTATCGATGCCGAAAAAAAAATTATTGTGGTACATTTTAGTTTCAATTCTGGGCAAAGCAACAAAAACCTGAAATGCTTTCCCAAAGCAAAATATTTCTCCGCAAATTTTTGTATTTTTGAAGTCAAAATCCCTTTCATTTCTGTGCAATTCTTAGAATGGAAACACAGTTAAGGTTAAAGCCGGAATCGGTAACCAAGGATACAGAATGGAGACAGAGATATTCAAAAGTCAAAATGGCCAATTTCTCTTTTATTAGATATGTTGAACAAATTGTCCCCTTTTCAAGTGATCTTTGTTTGTGAAAAATAGACTGGTACTCACGGCTGGGAAAGGAGCGCACTTAGAAACATTGAAATAACATATACAACAATACTTTACACGAGATCGAGAAAAAAAATTAAGAATTTACAACGTGTTAGCAAGCTGTCCCAGTGTGGCACACTGAACAAACAATCCTTTTAACTGTGCATACGATCAACGGAAAGAAATGTCATTATGCGGTCAGGGGAACTAGTTCAATTTGAGACACTTGAGAAACTTAAATGCTTAACGCTGTTTCTTGCTCTCTAACCTAAACCACATCAGACCAACCAAACGTATTAACTAGGAATTTTATCAGTCCATATCACGTTGTTGTTAGTGTTTGAAAGGACTGTTTCGTGAATCCCAACCAACGCTTTGTTTGTAAAAGTATGTTCAAAAGCTATTATTGAGGTGGACAGGCACTGATTCCGGTATATAGAGACAAAGAGCACATATTGAATACAGAATTGTTTGATTCTATTAAGAAGGCTGCACTAATACTTCCTGTGCTCTTGCTGTTATTTTTTTGGGCCAAACAAAAATCAATTTTCATGTATTTTTCTCTTTCACTTCAACAGCAAATAACAACAGCTCTTACAGCCTTCATTTCTATTTTTTTTTTATTCTTTGAAGCTACAGTATGATGATGAAAACACGGAAACGGCAAAAAGAACACGTTTGTCTTCCGTAATACGATAAATGAACCGCTCCAACTTTCATTTACTGTGTTATGCAGTGGACGGAGAGATCCTTGTTTCTCTTCCGCTACACGATCACCTATCAGCATATAAATGATAGGATTTATTTTATGAAATAAAATTTTTCCACAAAGTAATCTTTTTTAATATTATTTTTCATTCGTTTCAATAACCAGGGATACTTCATAGGAAAATTTGGTTTTTTTCATAAGAACCGGTTAATAAACAAACAGGATTTACGTGCCGGTTGCCTGTTCATCAGAGGCATCTAAGTCATTATTCATATGTGCTACACATACTTCGAATATAGTTAACGGTACCAGTGGTGTTTGTAATTTTCGTTTTCTTTTTCTTTTTTTTTTGGGGGGGGGAATAAAATAAATTTTCAACACTTTTTCGTTTCAAAGAATCTTATTGGAAATAACCTGTCTCATTCTTTTCCATTTTCACCTTCAGCAGAGTGAAAAAAGAAAAAAAAAAGATTCCCATAAGCAACAAAGTGGAGTGAAAGTCAAAGCAGAGATCTGTGCAAATCGCACCTGAGCTTTCAAAACGCTGTGTCGTCAGACGTGCTCAATTTCAAGATGATTTATTGTCTCCGATTAGTTCACGTATTTTCCTGTCGTTGTTTTTAAAAAGCAATTTCAAATAAAAAATATATATATATATACGCCGATCTTATCATAGTTTATAGCATTTTGAAAGCGGACTCCCGCTGCAAAAGTATACCGTACACATAGGATAAAAAGAACCTTCATATGTATTTAAAAGTAGACTGTTACGTGCTCTTTATCTTGACTGTTCTAGCTACGATCTGATTCCATTATCGGAAGAGGAAACGGGATAGTCATGCTTTCCTCCACCTTTTATCTATCATTCCCTAAGCCAATATCTTACCGACTCAATATCTTGCTCGAATCTTTGCAAATTACACCGTTTCATCCAGCATCAGCTGAGTCAAGATTACCTTCTCTACATTTGCATACGCTCAGCACCTTTCGATCAAAATGGCCACTGCTTTGCGTGCATTTCACGGCTCAAAATGTGGGTGGAAATCGACGCTCTTATTTATTTTGACGTAAAATACAGGTGTTATGATAAATATGTTTTCAAAATTGTTAAAACTACGCAATAAGATAAAATTGCGCTAACGCTTTCAGAGCCGAGACGAGACGCGTCTATCGAACTGCCATAACCAACTCATTCATGAATTCATTCAAGCACTAATAGTTTCCTGCTTCTTCTATGCACCACGAACTCCTCAAATTATATCTTTCAATTTCTGGGGCCCAACTTTATGAGTCAAGGTTACTGATGTTTGCCACCGAGTACCCACTAACTAAATATTCAAAGCTGATTCTCAGACACCTGATTAAATATGAATTAGACTAAGGACAGTAACACCAAACTAGATGCAAACTTGCCCCAGAGATTTTCCTAAACGGTTGATACTGGCTAGAACCATAAAATTACTCACGAATGGAGTTACCATTTAAATGATCCAAATAATAAAAAAGCGTCTGGCTATGAAGTCTTAGCAGTTTTTTTGAAACTTTTTTTTTGGGGTTTCAAGCTAATTTATGATATTGATCAACCATGTAACAAAACTAGGTACCGAAGGTGGTTAAATCTATCCTTTCTCGATTCTTTTCCGTAAAGGCCGGCCATGCGCGCGTTGATGTTTTCTTAAAACAAACAAACTTTAACTTAAATAAAGAAAATAAAAGCATTTTGTTTCTTTCACATTAATGCAAGAAATTTCTCCCGAGACTATGTTTGCTTTTTGACCATATTTCATATCACGAGCAGACATGTTTTGGTACACAGGTAATGGTGTCCGCCTTTTAAACGAAAGTCGCAACGGATGGTTGCTGAGATGAACTTCTAGATCGTGTGCGAGCACGTTTCCGAGAACGGCGAAGTCGAGAACGCTCTGTTGCATGTGTTCCAGTCCGACTGGAATCGGAACAGAGAGATGATACCACTGAGTGAAAAAATGCGGAGACCCTTCGGCAAAGTAGAGAGAGTTTATTGTATACCTTTCTTGCGCATTCGCTGAACACCTCTCGGAAATCTGTGCAAAGCCCAGCGTAGAGAAACGGATTGATTGCTGAGTTTGCGTAATAGAATAAAACGAAGATCAGGGATATCGCTCTGGGAACCGAGGGGCCATATAATAGCAAAATGATTTTATCAGTAACGTATGGAATCCGGCATATCAAGTACACGATGGCTATTTTCCCTAATGTTCTTGCGCATTTGAAAAGAGGGCTGCGAATTCTTTCATACTCTCTGAGGACTTGCTGTTTTGCTATCTTGATGGCATGAATTCTGGCGATACGGAAGATCATGACGTAAAGAATAAGAACAATCACCGCCGGTAGCACCCAGTTGACTGTGAGGATGAACATTACGTATTCTTTTTCAATCATAAACACGCAAAGGCTGTATTTAATTGAGGATGGTCCTGACCGCCAGCCCATCAGGGGTAGAAGAGCCGTAATCACAGCATACAGCCAAAGAACAGCTATTGATGCCACGATATGAATTGGCTGAGCTAGTTTTGCTGAAAACGGGAATGCAATAGTAATATAGCGGTAGACGCTGACCGCTAATAGATTGATCGATGAAGAGGACAAAGCTAGAAAATGGATGGTGTACGTAAGATCGCAAATGACAACGCCGTGAATAAACTTCGCTCGAATATGGTACTCCAATTCCAGAGGCACAGTTATGCCCATGAGTAAGATATCCGAAAATGCTAAACTTGCCAGAAAGCAGTTGAGTTTTGTCCTTAGCTTACGCTGTGTTAAGAAGGCGAAGAGAACAGCAAAATTGCCAATGGAACCGACAGTGCATATTAAAACACCAACGACGGGAAACAGATCTTCAAGAATAAGACCGTAGTCGTTCGATGTGACATTTAAACCGCTGTTTGCTCTGTCTGCGATCGATGTGTTTTGATTAGCTGCGAACATTGTATCCAAAACTGCCGGTTACAACCAATCCAAGTTTACTCACGCAGTGTCAGTTTTCTCGCCCCTAAAACCTTCAACTAATCTTCTTCGAAGAAACGGATAGATCGTGTTAATATTCTATGGTCTCACCACATACCAAGATGGTTCTGTATGAGGGCGGACTTTTAAAACCACAGATTTTAAGCGAATATGTTCTCCAACTGCGATGTTTACTTTGTCTTTCACCTGGTATGGAACATCAGAACAATTGAAATTCGCTGGCTTCCCTGAGGTCCTTATAATCGCTTGTAATCTCTTTCGCTTGCAAAGAACAACTGTCCTTTTACAATTGACAAGCACTCAAGACAAAGACCAATGAGATTTCACGGCTTCAGCTTTTCCCCAACATCAGCCAATCTGAAGGCTGTATTCGATTTTCTTCAACGTCATCTTCTTAGGCTATTTCCTTCGTGTTTCCGCATTGGATATCTAGCGAAGGGCTCAAAAAAAGATTAATGTTTGTATTTAAGCGCTTGAATACCAAGCTTTTTGAGTTTCGAACCAATATGAAATATCTAGAAAAAAATACCGTAAACACCTCGTAGAAGCAGGAGTCATGCTGTAATTTTACGAAAAGTCGTGCGTCTAGGAAAAATTAATTGCATAGATTTAATGACTAACTGACACAAGACGATGAATTATGCATAACCATCCATGACAGTGGTGTAATCGAATCAGTTCAGTTTAAAATTGAATTTCATCTCGTAGAGAGCTTATCTCTGACTCGAGCTAATATCGTGGGAAACACAACACTTCAATTAATCTTGAATTTTATTCTTATTTATGTTTCATCTTTTCTCTCTGTTTTGGTTTTAAAGATCCTTTTACACAGCTTGAAGTTCTCCGATAATTTCGCCGTTGTAATTGCGCGAATTAATTGCATTTCTTTGAAACACTGCTCAAATTCAGTATTTGTGGCATTCTCTCTTCTCCAAAAAAACAATCTAATTTAATGTTTTAATCTTTGCTAGTGGTCTCTCTATTGTAGCCGGTAAATGAAATAAGTTCAATTGACATTACTGAAATATTTATTCGGAAAGGAAGATAAACCTTGCGTTAAATGTTTTGGCACTCTAAGATAAGAATTGTCGCCACACAGGAGGTGAGACTTTGCCACTTATGACTTTTAGCAACTAAACTAATTGATCAAATTCTATGCCAATCGCTGTATTCATATCTGTCCAAGATCTACAATTTTTTTTTCAGAAATATTACAGTGACAGTAATTGGTTTATTGAGGGCAGAATTATCTATTCATTCCAGAGAGGACACTTTTCTGTTAGCTCTATGCCCACAGAAAGAATACCAAAGGCTGTTCGGCTAAAATGATTTTCTTTGTGACAAAATTGAAGCTCAACATATCAATGCGAGTGAACATATCGTTCTTTATCGCGCTGTTACACCCCCAATTGCTCAGACTCAACGTATGCTTGCTTCCTATAATATAATTGAGTTGTTTCAATTTTTTTAATTACAATCTTTTAATTCTTGCTCAATCTCTTCGTCGAACCGCAGCTTTATTATCTTGCTATCGGTGCTCAAAGTGGATTTCAAACAGCTACACAATTTGTCGAACAATATTAATGTCAAGGTCTTCCCCTCTGTTGTGCATCGAGGGTCACCATCTACAACAGGTTCGTTGCCACTTTAGTAGCTCTCACCATGAAACCTTTTCATTAAAGTTCAGCCGTTTATAACATGTGGCCTTCTCAGTTGCAGTTTTCATTAAATCAGCGCCGCGCGATATGCAACCGCATTGAGTGATCGAAGACATTTTTTTATTAACTGTCACGAGCTTCTTTCGTTCGATGGAAGGTAATTACCATAAATTGAATATTTGTGTATTTTAGCATTTATCGAAATGTGGCTTCAATGTCATTTTGCGGGAAAGGCGCTAATGCAGCCAAAAGGCCCACAAAATTGACATTTATTTCAATTTTATTTCCCACGTCACCTGAATGTTATAGAGGAGCGGACTGCAGGAAGGAAATATATTTAAAAAAGTATTGCACGCACGCAATTTAGCTTTATCCCTGAAGGAAATTCTGAGGAAATAAATTGAAAATGAATGACTCTGGGTTTGACCATTGCTTTTTGATAGCCACAGCAGAGTGCAAAAACAAAAAAAGTTCTGCGGAAACCCACTAATTAAAATCAACTCAGCCACGTAATATCACAAATAGAAAATAAACACAAGAAACGTATACAAAAGACATTGAAATTATTGTCATGACATCTTTCTTTCACCATGGATTCACTTTTTAATTTGTTACAGTTTCAACCTGAAACAATTTTGGTGGAGAGATTGATCTTTATCCTCAGTAACTGCTGTCTTTGAAATACTCTTTCCATCACTTACCGATCAGATGGTTTTTTTTTTTCTCCCGCTGCGATAGTTCAGATAAAATTCATGTGATATTCTTCCAAGTTTCATTTATATCCATGAAATGATTCCGCTCAATATCTATGAGCGATGTATGGCTTAACGATATCCACATTTACATAATATTAGGTCCTCTATACAGCTTATCCTTCAGAAACTTTCATTAAGCAGCCTTTAACAAAGAATTTACTGTTGCTTACTTTTTTAGGCATTTTTTCAAAACTTTTTTTTCACTCTTGTATCCTCATACAATGAATCTTTCTGGTTCTCTTTGGGACGCAATTTATTTCCTCATTATAAACCGCTCCTCAGAAAATTTGTCACTTTCCCGATAAATGCAGATGCCGGAAAAGCAAACAAGTACCTCTTATCAAGCCTGTAACTAAATATGAGTTCCAACTCCAATTTTATCCATGCTCCGAAGTGTCGTGCGTTAAGAGCGCAAGAAATGCGAACATGACTTAGAATTGACTCTTATTGCAAAACAGAAAGCCGATAAAGTTACTTGAGCGGTACATCCAGGTTGTCAGTGGTCTTTGAGACAGTCATTCATTATTGATTTGAGCCATTTGAAATTTTGGCTGTTTTCATATGGAGTTTGGCAAGGTTTCGTTTGTTTGATATGGTTATTTCTTATGATATTTACACTTATACGTCTTGCATGACAGCTTTGAACCTCCGCACAAATTACGGAATACTAACTTAATAATTTTCGCGCAAAAATGAACCAAAGAGTCGATCTTTGTGTTGGGCAAAAATGACTCCATCCAATAGACAAGAGAATATGGATATCCTCTTGAATAGATGATTATAAAGACTTGGATTATCGGATTATCTAAAACCTCATATTCTGATTAAAAATTCATTCGGCTTAGGGAAAATTTAGTATTTGAACGCATATGATTGATGAAAAGATTGTTTTGGAACATTTAATTAAAGAAGTGAATTGATCGGGCAGGTACCCCGAATCTGCACATTTGTAATTTGTTAACGGTTCACAGAAAGGGTAGAAGCCGTTTTTGGACTGCCTCTTAAAGGGTCACAAAGGCCGGGAATTCAAAATAGATTGGAGAGGACTGGTGAAAGTATGAGTGAAACTTAAAGTTTAATTTTCACAAATCATTTTTCCCTAGTAAAGAGAAACAGTAGTCATACAAATCACAACTGAGGGTCTCTCAAAGGCTGTCATTTGACTTAACAAAGGTATCGAAGTTACTAGAAGCTAGGAAGCTGATTGCCTGACTGTCTCGATGTTAAAGTTGAAGTAATTTTGCAAGAAACACCCCATGAAAAAGCTCATCGATAAATTAATACTCTTCTTCTTTAAGGACGATTGTCAGACTTCTCAGGAATTTTAATGAAGTTTAAGTAGGTACATATGCGACACTCGGGGCCTTTATCCGAAATTTTCAAATAAACGAATATGCGATATTCCCTCTGGATCAATCACAGAAGAACATAAAGTAGAAGACGAAAAAGCACACCGGGTCCTGAGATTTTTTCAGGGTGAGTAAATGAAAACTGAAATGCAAAGTTCAGATGGGCTTTATCTACAATAGGAAAGGAGCTCTTTAAAGGGAACAGGTGAAAAGTGCAATAGCTAAGAAGTAACAGCAAACAATGCAGAAAATCACGAAGACGTTACCCCTTGAGCAGGGTGTCACCCACTCGCTCAAAGCATCCAACACCCGGCGAAGACCTTCAACCAAATAACGTTTAGGGCAAAGAGAATAACTAAGCCTGAATGTGATACTTTGATAAAAGGATAGTGCTACAGAAAGAAAGCTATGCTCATGATGGATCCCATGATATTTCACAGGGGAAATGACTGCTTGATGGAGCGCCTTGTTGACTTTTGCGTCCGTCGGTTTTTTTTATACAAAGTCAGCTGCAACAATTATAAAACTTTTATAAGTATAAACGTACTTAAAGATTATTGATGGTGGAAGTAAGAGAGGGGTCATTATGCAGGCCACACGGAATTAAATCAAATTCAAGCATATGGTGGCTCAAAAACCCTCTGCGTTCTTGATTGAGGGCATCATTCAAGGAGGAAAAATTGAGTCATAACTTACTCCTAATACCAACTAAAAGTACGACCTATTTTTGTTACCCAGTCTCTCTAGCACAGAGCTATATAAGACTGATGGTAAATGAACTTTAAAACCAGGCTCATGTGACAAACGTTTTATATTGTGCGAGCCGGAGCTCTTGCACAATGATAGTAATGAAATTGAGATGGCAAACTTTATGTCTGGTGATTATTATGGAAATTCCCTTTGCCTACGTCCCTCGACTGATCCTTTCAAGATCAAAGTGTTGTAGATTTTGTTCAGGCAATTACACTCTCAACGGATGCGTCGCCTAAAACCCATATATCAAATTACTATAGCCTTTTCCGCGACGGTGACTTTTTGTGGTTAGACGATGAGTCTTAGAGCTCACCGCTTTCCTTATCTTATCAATATCCCAGATCAAACGCACAGTCGCGGCTATAGAAAGATCTTGGCCACATAACGTTTATTTTGAGAGTCTTCCGTTTTTAGACATAACAAGCAAACAAATGGATGCATCTGCTTCTCTTGTTTCGAGGAAGATTTGATTCTACCAATGATCCTGATAACCAAAAGAAGAATTCGATTGACAACGGGACTAAACAAATAGCTCCAACTGCAACTATCGAAACATACTCAATTTTCATTATTTTGCCTTTTAATTTTGAATGGACTTTTAAAACAAATGAAGAATCGAGAATGAGAAAAGAAGCATCTGGTAATGACTTAGGTTTGGAGAGTACTATTTCGTATACGCTTCCAGCCCTCCCTGCTGAAACTGGATACTAGTAACGTCCTTTGGTAAATGTTTGCCACGCATACAGGTGTAATGTTCCGCGATAGAAATCATATTGATGTCCCCGGGTTTTTCTTTCCGAAAAAAAAAAATAATAATAAAAAGAGCTTTGTACAGCTGGGCATAGGTGTAACTAGCACAGACTCTTAGGCTTTTTTATCCATTAAATTTAGAATTAAGGAAACCAATTGGTCTTCGGTATTCTGAAAACTCTATCAACTTCCACTTGCTGCTGAATCCATGACTTCTTATGCGTCGCGCAGAAAGAAATCACCAAAAGTTAACGTTGTGCTAAGACTCACACTTCTTTTTAGATTTAGTCCGGACTTTCCAAGTTCGTCATTTGGGAAATTATGTTTTTCCTTTGTTTGCGGTTCCCTTTGATTTAAAGGCACTCTAGTGCATAAAAAAAAGGTTCAGATATCATGTCATGGCTCTTTTAATGCGCTCTATATTCCAGAGATGATAAGCTATGACTTTAAAAAAGTAAATATGGATTTCATTCATCTTTCCCACGCAAAAATTCTAAACAATTATGCTACCTGCGACGATGATTTATCATAGTCTTATCTGCAGAAAAAAGACACTTAGATATTTCACTCAATCTACCTCCACTAGCACATTTTTCTTGTTTTAACAATAAATTTATAAAAGTAGAAAAAATAGAAATTGCGCACAGGAAGTCACTCTCAAGATAAATACCAGAAAAGTGTCTGGACCGAATTTATTTTATCACTGCTTTTTATTCGGCCCACGCCTTCCGCTTTTAGAGGAGATGTCGAAAATTTAATGGCTGAGTAATGCGATGAACTCTACCATGGTAAACTATAATTTGACTAATGTAATCTATATTTATGGGACCTTCCAGGCTAATCTGTCAAGCATTAAGACAGGCAGTGCCATCTTTATTGAACTCAGACCCTTTTTTTAAGCATTGACCCTCCCCAGTGGGACTAACAGCATTGCCAGTTCTTTCGTCTATTTTAATCAAAAAGGAAACACGAAACATAGCAATCACTTACAATAGAACAAGAGTGCTGAAGTCTCAACAAATTTAGATATGAGTGTCTAATCCTAAAAATTGAGATTGCATCATCTGGAAACTTCTAGGACGAAAATATATATACTTTTTTAAAATATCACCATTATTTTTTTCCTTTATCAGAGTGAGAATCGAAAGCCTTTAAGACGAATAGAGGGAAAAGTACCTCTTCTTAGCCGCGCAGAGTTTGTTACTCTTTACTCACAAATGTACTCTTTGTCTCTAACTAAAATATTAAATGCTATTGACGAGCGCGAGGCAAAGAAGGCTGAATATTATTTCTATTAGCGTTCAAATCATATCGAAAAAAAAAGACGAGGCCGCCAACAGGCTTGGTCAGAGGATTTCTTGCATGGCTAATAAAATGAGCTCAAAAGTATAAACAGAAATGAATAGAATTTGCTTACGGAGTGAATTTGTGTTTACACTTTATAAGTAACTGTTCATCGTAAATTTAAATATAAAAAGAAAGCGGCTAAACCGATGCAATATCTATTATTTCAAAAAAAACAAAACAAAACAAAACAAAACAGACAAAAACAAAATCAAGAGAACATGAAAAAACCATATTCTCTTCAAAGAATACACTTGTCCCGTACACTGCTGTTATGATTGCTCCGTGATTCTACTAAGAGATCACCACTCCCTGTCTTGTTTCATCACTCTTTGAAGTGGCATTTACTTTCAACGCTGTAACAACAAGCCAATCTCAATTTATAACTACAGATCATAAGCCAACAAATAAAAAGATTAATTAGCAAAAAGGAACAAACAAATATCAATGATAATTTTTTGCAACGGTTTTAGCACAGTCTAAACTCTAAACAGCTTTTATAGGCCGGTGCCTTGATTCAACATAAAATGGATCCTTCAGTGTTGTCGGTGCAGAACTTTTTCGTGCCGTGTAATTTAAAACTCGTTTTCTATGTTTTTGTTTAAGTAAATGTAACTTAACTGCTGCTCTGGTGAACAAACATACGCTAATCAAATCAAGAGAGAGGTTATTTTTAAAACATTAAGACCAAGAATAGCAGTGATATCAAACTTTTGATACAAACGATCGAAGTATTTGGAACAGGCGAAGAAATTTCTTCAATTCGGAAATTTTCGTTTTCCATGCAAGTTTCATTCAAGAAAATAATTTTCTCTTTCACTTTTACTTCACCAATCATTTCCCACGTATATTGCTTTTAAAGACTGAAATAATAAAACGGTCAGAAGGCTGAGTAAGGCAATTGATACTGGATGGATCGAAAACACGTGTCGCGCATTACACTCTTGGCCACCTTCAGACGAACTGCAAGCAACAAAAAAAGTCCCGCTGATAATGCTATTAGTCGTGGCCGGAAAATCTGGATGTGCGCGTAGTCTTGAAAGCTGATTCATACCTTGATTTAAGTAATAAAAGAATGTTTGTTGTGGGAGACTAACTTACAACGCAATTAATCACCAATAAATTTTAAGAATACTTGTGAAATATCAGCGTTTGATCAGTTCCAAGTCGATGACATCCTATCCATATAAATGTTAAGTAGTGAAGATTTTGGCCTTAAGTAAATACCTCTCTTCTGGAAAGAGCTTTTGCACAATGACGAAAGTGGCTCCTCGCATTAGGCAGCGTAAGGGCGTTGTAGGCGTTGTGGTGAAAAAAGGAATATATCATTAAATCTTAAAATACCATAGTGATCTAAAAATAATATGATGGGGAATACACCTCGAATGAGGTCTCCGACACATTCTCTTCAATTTGTATTTGACGTCTGACTTAGACGTTTCACCAAGTTGATATGCTTTAATTTCAATCATTTTGGTTTGCGGCTCTGATGCCTGGAAGAATGGCAATGAAATTGGCGAAGTAAATGAGCAATATTAATCACTTTTGCCTAGCTGGCATTTCCTTCCTTCCTGTGAATCTTAGGGCTGTTTTTCTTTTTTTTTTTTCATGTTTTTGTTCAATAAATTAACGACGATTTCAAGTCGCTATATAAAGGCTTCTGTGAGACAATTCCAAAACTGCCGCTCACTAGTATCACCATTTTCGTTTGGATCCTAACATCACTCAATAAGCACTGCCTTTCTCACTATAGTCAAGATTAAGGTAGGTTACGTGATTAGAAAAAGTTACTATTAGCATGAAACAGCTTGCCGTACCTTTCTTCCTATTTTTCCGCCTTGTTTCAACTTATTATTCAACTGGAAACAATGGAACTTAGTAATATAACAAGAGGCAGGTAAGCAATTGCTTCCTGAAAGGAAAAGCAGCTATGGTTTTTAAGTTTGTAACAATCAAGAAATCAAATTACCGAGTTGAACAGACTCCGTGGCAGCTGTTAACATAAAAATGGAGAAGGTAACTACAGCTAGTAAAACTTGAATGACTGACTAACTGTACTGATACACAGGTTAAATGACTAACAGAAAGGTTGACTGGCTAACTGACACCCAGGTTGACTGACTGAGAGACAGTTGGCTGACTAACTGACAGAAAGGTTGATTGACCAACTGAATAAACGATGGACAGACAGACTGAATGACTGAGTAACTGACGGATTGACTAACTGTTATTGTTGGTGTTATCATTCCTTTTCAAATTTCAGTGTATCGGTAAGAAATAGTGGTAAATAGGAATAAGAAACATCCTGTACACACGCGAAAATGATTGCGAACTGTCGAGAATAAGGGAAATTTTAATTTTGAAATGATATCTACACAGCCTTCGAAAGTGTAAGGTGACATGAGAGAAGAGTTCATGAGTCCGTAGAAAAAAAATTATTTACTAAAGGAAAACGAAAATGACCAAAGCCAGAGTGAATACATCCAAAGTAAAGCGATCGGTTTCCTCTTTTGAACGAAATTGACTCCTCGCTAAAATAATATACCCACAATTAAGATGATGCGACGAATGAAAGATTATTTATCAAAACACTAGGATTCCTTAACCACGCTCGTACAGTCAATTCATGTACTTCTTTACCACCATTTTCGACACCGTCAATCTCCAATGCTGCGGAGGTTATTTCTCCAGCTTTTGTACAGTCCTTTTTTCTCAAAGTGGTTGATACTGGAGACTTCTATAATATCAGCCCTGTTCCATTCACATCAAATCCTTCATTCGCTGAACCGAATCTCGAAGTTGGCGCCGAAGTCTGTTTCTTATCATTACAGTTCTGGAAATAAATTTGTCGTACATATTCTTTATATGACGATGAACAATCATCACTGTTATTTGACGAGCAAGAGGTTTCTTCACAATTGTTGTGGGGGTCGGAATCTGTCTTCGCCGCATTGTCTTCCATCTCTTTCGGCAAATTTGGTAAACTCGTCTCATTATCATTACTGTTTCCCGCAAGTTTGTCAAAAATGCTCATGATGAGGCTTATTTTTCGCTCCTGAGGCAGCTTGTTACACGTTTTCACACACTTCTTCTTCCTCTGAATTCTTAGGTATTCATGCCCTTGACATTTTGCTGATGGCTTCTTCGTCAAAGCGATTATGTCACAAGGTAGTTCTTGCGTGTTATTTTTGTCATCTTCGTCAGAAAACAAGACGTCAAGAAAACGCATTGGAAACGTGTCCATGCTTCTGTTCTTTTCAACATTCTCAGCGCTTTTGACAGTAAAAGTTTCCCCCTTTGTCTTCAGACTGTTTACGAACAAGTTGCACATTCGTTCCTCGCGTTTCTAATCTTGAAGAAAGAAGGAAAAAGATATCAGTGTCATTTCAATGTTTTGAGTGATAAACTCAAATCGTAAATTCATCTAACATACTCGTTACCACGTGCCTCATCTACTACTTCGTACATCATCGATAGTTGAACGCCACCCAATGGAACAAAGGGACTTTTCCTCTGTACAGAAAGACAAATTGAATCTAAAAAGATTCCAAGCACGGTTTTTCAAAGCATTCAGGTTTAAGAAAGGTCTTTGAAGTATAAAGCGATATCGGTGATACACCAAAGTTTTTCTTTTCTCAAAACATGATATCTTCACCGCGTACACCAAATGTTACTTCAAAATCTCCACGTGTGAGAATGAAAAGGCGCCATGGTAAGTGGGCTAAAATAATAGATGAAAAGTTTTTTCAAAGACCTTTCTTAAACCTGACAGTTTCACCTTTCTTGAAAGGCTTATCGCCTATCAACAACACTTAGGTTTAATCTTTTTTTTGAGCGACAAAAGAAATTTTTCCTTGCAAAAAGCATTTGTTTTGATCATTCTTAATATTGGGAGATGAAATAGCATTTCATCGAGCTGAACTTGTGTGCAAGTTATACTCTGCTTTCCCTAATCTTGAACTGTGTTTCAAATTGTATATATTTGAAAGATCATTCGCTCACCTTCGAAGGCAAAATTAATATCCTCGCCACGTGATATCAACTCTTCACCTTGTCTGTGCATATTTAAACAGTATGAACAATTTTCTTACCTTGAACTCTACCGCGCTTTCTGACAACTTCCTTGGTGGTTCTGAATTTCCAAGGGGCCATCTACTCTAACAGCGTGAAAGATTAGACCGAAAACCAAGTCTATTCCGAATCGAATCACTGTTATAACCTTCGAAATAAAGGCGAGATGTATTAGAACAAACTGACGAGCACACGCTGTAAAATAAAAATGTAGTACAAAGTAGGTTTTAAGACATGTCTTGTTCATCGCATCAGATTCACTTCTATATAAAATCCAACCTGAGAAACAGAATTAAAGCAATTTGTCACATAAAAAATTATCAACGCTCTCTAAAGTTCTTGCCTATGATTCTGGTGATAAGTGTACCAAAACAGCTCAAAAACATAGAAAGCGTAATGGCATTACTTTAATTTCGACTCGTGTGCGTGTGCAAGATAGTCTTAGTGATGTGAAAAATTAATTTCAAGGTCAAGTTTCGTTTACTGTGAAACCCGTGGAGTTTTCAGGTGACAGACGATCATGCATTGTGGTCATGCCACAAGGTAAATAAAACGCCAAGTATGAATGTAAAGCCAGTTCTTTGTAAAATAATAATAAAAATCAGCTAAGATGGAAATTCTGTGGCAATTATTGTAATTATAATTTATTGAAATTCGGTGGCAATTATTGCGAAGTAATTGCAGGGACCAGTGAAAGGTGACCAATATTTACGAGAGCTAAAGCCAGCGCCATAAATGTGTACAGTAAGGCAGTGTACGACATGGTCAGCCATTGACATCCAGGACAAAAGTTACAAGTACTTTCAAGAAGAAAACCAGTCTGAACAAGTTAACGAGCCGCCATATGTCCTCCCTCAGTGCGTGTCCCACTCCACAGGAGAAAGGTTAAATTCTAGGAGAGTGATTCGAAGGCTTTTTCCGAAATCTGCGAAGCGCAATTTTGGCATCTTCACGTTCCGCGCAACTCTAATTGAAGAAAAAAGATCTATATGATAAGCTGAATTACGAATGTATTTTGATTGCGTCCGCCCTCTCTTGGAGGACAGGCACTTGGATGACGTCACCGTTGAAAATATTTTGATTTTATCTTATAAAAAGACAAAAATATTCATGTTGCCATAGTTCTGTTCAATAATAGATAACACGAAGCGTCAAAATGTGGTAAGACTGATCTGTGAAACACTCGGCTGCCCATTGTGTATCACTTATTTTTTACCACATTTTGACTTCATCTATGATCTATTACAGAGAAGACGCAAAGCAACGTGGAAATGTGTTTTGCAGATCAAGTTTACCTGCTTTTAGAAAAGTTAGTCACCCAGTTAAGCACATGCTCGAGTGGCCGACATTCAGTGAGTGGATTTCTAATAGACTGGAAAATACCAGGAGTTTCACGTCCACAGTTCAAGTCCACACTTTCTCCATACCCCTTTTTAACCTATTAATTGTTCCGCTTTTGTCAGTTTCTTGATCGTCGATTTTGTTCAGGTGAATCAAAGATTATCGCACTACACCTATGGAACTGACAGGCTCCCAAAATAGCTTTGGTGCTAATGGCCTGAGGCTGAAGGCTTAACTGTTTACAACTGTTTAAATCTCAAATCGGCCTCTGATGACCAAACTCTAGAATCAGCCTTTACGGTCCAGCATGGAAAATTGGCCACGGAGGTCCAAAAATCTGAAAACGGCCATTAGTGTCCATAATCCAAAATCGGCATAATTGTCCAAAATTTACAATCGGTCACCAGTGTCCAAAAGCCAAAATCGGCCACTAAGGTCCAGAATCTCAAATCGGCTTCTATGGTCCAAAATCCAAAATCGGCCACTAGCATCCAAAATTTCAAATCGACCACTAATGTCTAAGGGAAAAATCGGCTACTATTGTCCAAAAGGAAGAATGGGCCACTAAGGTCCAAAAGCCAATTTCAGCCATCAGGGTCCAAAGTTAAAAATCGGCCACTAGTGTTCAAACTCGGTTGAGAGGGTCTAAAATCTTAACTCGGCTACTAGTGTCCAAAACCAAAATTAGCCACCAGTGTTCGAAATCTGAAATCAACCACAGGGGTGAAAAATCCAAAATCGGCCATTAATGTCCAAAATCGGTCAAGAGGTTCCAGAATCTCAACTCGGCCACTAGTGTCCAAAATCCAACTTGGCCACGAATGTTCAGAATTTGAAATCAGCCACTAAGGTGCAAAATCCAAAATCGGTCCCTAACGTCCACGAGCCAAAATTGGCCACTAGGGTGCAAAATCCAAAATCGGCCACCAGGTTCTAAATCCAACATCAGCCACTACTGTCGAAGATCCAAAATCGACTACTAGGGTACAAAACCAAAAATTCATCCTAGGGTGCAAAATGCAAAAGCGGCCACTAGGGTCCAAATCCAGAATTGGCCACTAAGGTCCGAAATCCAAAATCGGCTACTAAGGTTCAAAATCCGAAATTGGCCATTAGGGTCCAAAATCCAATAACGGCCACTAGTGCCCATAAGCAAAAATCGGCCACTGGTGTCCAAATTGAAATTTCGCCAGTAGGGTTCAAAATCCAAAATCGGCCACTAAAGTCAAGAATCTAAAATCAGTTATTAAGGTCCAAAGTCAAAAATCGGCTGCTAGTGTCCTAAGATAGTAATTGGCCATTAGGGTCCAAAATGTCAAATCGCCCATTTATGTCCAACTGCAAAAATCGGCCACTCGTGTTCAAAATTGAAATCAGCCATAAGGGTCCAAATTCAGCCACGTGGTACCAAAATCTGAATTTGGTCACTAATTTTTAATATTGAAAATCGGCCACTAGTGTCCAAATGCTAAAATCGGCCACTATAGAGGCCCAAAATTGAAAATCGGCCACCAGTGTCCGAAATCCAAATAGGCCATTAGTGTCCAAAAGCAAATATCAGATACTTTTGTCCAAAATTGAATTTCCACCGGTAGGGTCCAGAATCCGAATTCGGCCATTAGGGTCCAAAATCAAAAATCGGCCACTAGTGTCCAGAATAAAAAATCGGCCATCAGTGTCCATAATTGAACTCTGCCACTATGATCCAAAACTCAAGTTCGACGACTAGGGTCTAAAATCCAAAATCGGCTACTAGCGTCCAAAATCCAGAATCGGTCACTAGCGTCTAAAATATTAAATCTGATGCTAGTGTCCAAAATCTACCACTGGCCATGCCCCCAAAAATCAGAGTAGACCTATAAATTAGAACTTTTCTCGGTAAATATAATATGCTCAGTTTATAAACGCCAAAAATATTGCCCACAATAAGCTGTTCGGAGCTCGTAAGACGCGTATTTTCGGTAGCCTTTTAATTTTGAGGCAGAATCTTTATCCGAGGTTGTACTCGACTCACCATTTCAGTGACGCATTGGTTTTGAAGACTGAAAGAATAAAGCGGTCAAAAGACTGCAAAAGACCCTGGAACGATTGAAAACAAGTATCGCAATTAACTGCCGCACTCCGGGCAATCTCCAGACGATCTGCAATTAAAAATAGATGATCATCAAACACTTCGCCGTAATAGAGAAATGTGCTCGTGATCTGTTAGTCACTCTTATCAATGCATTTCCTCATTTTTGATAGCAGTGTAGTTCACCGAGCGTGACTAATTTTTTAGAAGAACGGAGAAACATTCCTCCAACATTTTGAAAATAGGATCCATGAAACTGAAAGTTTATCTACTGGAACTACTAAATACTCTCAGAAAAAAAAAATTTATAAACTGGAAACACATATGTCATTTTTGAAAGCAAAAAGGATTTAATTATTGTAATTTTGCCGAGCAGCGAGAGGCCCCTGCAACGCCACAGTCGTATCTGCAGCCGAATATCTTTTAATTGATCATAAAAATTTTTCTACAATCGTTCGATTTCATTATATGTGAAAACTATACCGAGTGCTTTAACGGTATTGACCCATGTTAGTCCTGGGGGTGCCGCTGTATCGTTTCGACAGGAACTGATCCACATAGCTTCAGTTTTTTTATAGTTAACCTGCAATCCGTAACAAGTTTTAAATTGATCTAGCAAATTAAAGATACGTTGAGCATTTTCAATATCAGGTACAAACACGGTAAGATCGTCAGCGTATTGTACAAATTTAAACTCCTCTTTTCCGATTTTAATGCCTTGAATATTTGTTGTACGAATAGCAGTTGCTAGAACTTCAGCAACAATAATAAAAAGATAAGGTGACATCGGATCTACTTGCCTGACCCCTCTCTGTATCTCAAATTGAGAAGTGCATATTCCATTGTTTATGACGCAGCTAGATATGTTTTTGTAGAATGTTTCTATCCACCCTTTTAAACTGGGCCCAAAACCAAACACATCTAAGCATTTTACCATGAATTCCCAGTCAATACTGTCAAAAGCTTTTTCAAAGTCAATGAAGAGCAATATCCCTGGTATGTTTTGTTTTTTTGTGTTATCCGTAACATCGATAATTGATCTAGCTGCTTCACCAATAACCTGCCTTTAACATATAGCCCGTTTGATTACAGTGAATTATATCTGGGAGGACTTTAATAACTGTAGTTGCAATAACTTCAGAAGCAATTTTTGCATCTACATTAATCAGGGATATTGGTCTCCAGTTTTCCAAATAATTTCTGTCCTTTCCTTTCCTTTCAATTAATGTGATGACAGCCTGCTTTTGAGAGTGAGACATTTCTTTTTTGTTATAAGCCTCATTGAACGAGTCTACCATAAATTTACCTAACAAAGGCCAGAATACCCTATAAAATTCCACCGGGATTCCGTCATTTCCAGGCGTTTTGCCAGTTTTAAAAGAAATCAATATAGTTTTGCATTTCTTGAGAGTTGTTTCTCTCTCACAGCTTTCACTTAACTCCTCAGAGAGTCTTAATAGATTTGGATTATTAAGAAAGGAATTCGCTTCTTCGCTATTTACATTGGTGTTTTGTTTACTGTAGAGTTTCTCATAGAACCGCCTTTCAGTGTTTAATATTTCGAAAGGATCAGTAGAAATCGCACCACTCACGAATAATTTCCGAATATGTTTCTTGATATTATTCCCTTCTCTAAATTTAAAAAATTATTTCCTATTTTTCTCACCGTGCTCGTGCCATCTTGCTGTGGACCGTATGATAATTCCCTCTACTTTTTTATCATATAATGCCTCCAGTTCACTTTTGACCCCTTCAGCTTCTAATCGTGTTGTTTCACAAGGATTGTCCTGAAATATTTTAAGCAACTCTTGATATTTTAAGTTAAGTTCTTCTTCTTTGCTTTTACGATATCTTGATAGTTTTTTTGAATAAGCAATAGAACTCGTCTTAATCTTGAACTTGAGCCAATCCTATTTAACTCGCTTATCTGACAAATCTTCTGCATCCTTCAGCCAGTTGGAAAGTTCTTTATTTATCATCTCAACATAACTTGCTTATCTGACAAATCTTCTGCATCCTTCAGCCAGTTGGGAAGTTCTTTATTTATCATCTCAACATAACTTGCTTATCTGACAAATCTTCCGCATCCTTCAGCCAGTTGGGAAGTTCTTTATTTATCATCTCAACATAACTTGCTTATCTGACAAATCTTCTGCATCCTTCAGCCAGTTGGGAAGTTCTTTATTTATCATCTCAACATAACTTGCTTATCTGACAAATCTTCTGCATCCTTCAGCCAGTTGGGAAGTTCTTTATTTATCATCTCAACATAACTTGCTTATCTGACAAATCTTCTGCATCCTTCAGCCAGTTGGGAAGTTCTTTATTTATCATCTCAACATAACTTGCTTATCTGACAAATCTTCCGCATCCTTCAGCCAGTTGGGAAGTTCTTTATTTATCATCTCAACATAACTTGCTTATCTGACAAATCTTCTGCATCCTTCAGCCAGTTGGGAAGTTCTTTATTTATCATCTCAACATAATCGGACCTGGCTAGAAGGGAGGTGTTTAATTTCCAGAGACCTGGTCCCCTTGGGCCTTCTTTGGTATCTTCTAGTTCCAATATTATTGATGAGTGATCGGTTTTAATTGAAGCCTGAATATCAACCTGCGTGACCAGATCATTCAACTTGTCTGAAATCAAGCAATAATCTAGTCTACAAAAAATAAAAGGGTGGTTTTTGCTCCTTGTGAAGCTACGGGTGTTTGGATTTTTAATGTCGATGTCGATATCTCCCGACGGGTACATTTAAATTTCATCGAAGACCTTGCATATTTTAGAGAGATTCACTGAACAGCAAATGTTTTGTACGACTAGCTGGTTTTCCTTCAGATCACTGGCCTGTGGTAGCCTCTACTCGATTCGCTCATTCCTGTGAAGAGTCTGACGCAATTTCCTGTGAAGAGTCTGACGCAATTTCAGGCTAATGACGTGAACGTGTTGTCTGGGAATGTCACTTCACGTTATTAGACAGACACGATAAGTCATAATTTAAACGCCTTCTTTCCCAGGAATATTAAAACTGAATGCTATTTTACCACTGAACCTCCAATTTACAATTCATCTACCGTCAAACATTATAATTTGTTTTTTTCTAAAAACCGTTCTAGTTCTTGAAAATAATTGTTTACTGGATTCTTTGAAGTTGTTTACCGTAGGCGTACGTGAGAATTTCCGATTTTAAGAGAAGTTATTTAGCTTGTAGAGTATTTGCGGTATTCGCAGAGTCAAATAAGGGATGATTTGGAATTTATCACGATGTAACTAAATATGGCTGACCATGCACACTTCAAAACTCAAGCACATGTAATCCTCAAGCAGAACGCATGCTCCTTCTAACAAAGTACAAACTTCATGGGGAAGGGAGTGTGCAAAATGACTGTCAGGCCTTATCGCTTTCTTTATTCGTCTAACATCAGTATTCATACTCTTCATACTGCTCTTCATACATTTCCTCAGGATATGAGGAGGATATCTTTTTGTAAAATCAAGAGCCTCTTTGGTTGGTGATCAAAGGCAAAGGGTTAAGAATGTAGAGACTCCATCCTCAAATGCATTCTTTGCGCCAAACTCGTGATACATGTCGAAGACACGTTTATGACATGTTTCCTGGTACGTCTACTTAAAACATTACAAATAAACTTTCTTGATGATGTCATCACTGGTAACTTTAACCCTTTAACTTGAACTAGGCACGAAAGATGGCGGTTACGCCGAAAATGTGCTCGTAATATCTTTTCAGCTTCGCAGCCCCAGCGGTGGTTAAAATATATTAATTATCCATTTGAAATGCCTGACGAACCATCGAAGAAAAAGGGAGCCGCGGAAAAAAAGGCAGGAAACGAACAAGGGAGGGTAGCTCTCAAACGGATGAAGAAAACGCGTCCGATCAACATCACAAGCAAGGATGCAAAAAGTACTTCGAAACAACAAACTCGAGGCGCTCCGATATTGAAGAGATACTCAACTCGCTAATAGCTATACTTCCCGAGTTGGAAACTAATAAAAAGAGGATTACTCTTCTTGAAGAAGAAAAAAAAGCCCTGCAAACGAGCTTGGAGAATTCTCAAGCAGAGATAGAAGACCTAAAAGCCATTGTTAATGTTGTCAATTTCAAGCAAGAAGCAGCCAACACCTTCAGTGAACGCATCGAGCGCGAACTCAAAGAGCTACATCGCCGATATGTTAAACTGGAATGTCACAGTCGTAGAGGAAATATGAAATTCTTTGGAATAAAGGAACGTGAAAACGAAACAAACAATGACACTAAACGCGCCCTAAGAGAATTCATGCGTACGAAGCTAAAGATCCTTTCAGTCGACGAAGAAAACATTCATTTTGACAGAGCCCACAGAATTACGTCGCACCGTTCACAATCAAATGGCCGTCTTCAACCGCGACCGATTATAGTTAAGCCGACGGAATTTCAAGATAAATTTTTCATCAAATCCTTCATCAAAAATCTCCCAAGAGGTAACGGATTTGGAATATCCGACGATTTTCCTAAAGAAGTCGACGAGGTAAGAAAGATGTTAAGAAAGCGCCAGAAGAAGGCTGCATACCTAAACGTCGAAAAGCTGATCATCGACGGTGCTATGTACCGTGGCGAAGAAACATCACAATTTTCTTTCTATGGGTGTTTAATGGACAATTAAGCTAAAATGAACGCTAAACCATAGTTTAGTTTGTTTTCTTTTTTGTTATGCGAAACCACCACTTGAGAGCTGCGGCGTTCCACTCTCTATATTCAGTCAAAATGTCGCACAAAGCTCCAGGTAAGTCTAATAGTTATGTGTTTCTGTGTGTGTTTCCGCATGTCCTTTCGATTTAGCTTTCTCTTCTATTATGTTGATCAATTTTGTTTTGATATAAACGAGGTAATAAGAATCAAGCCTTTTCATAAATATCAACCAGGGTTCTGGAAGTTTAACAACTCCTTGCCGTCAGATACTAATTACGTGAACTGTTAACATTTAAAATTCCAATGTTAGCAAAAAAGCATGATCAAGTCAACGACAAAGGGTTGTATTGGGAAAGGATTAAAATGGAAATTCGTGCCTTTACAATAGCTTTTTCAAAGAAGAAAGCTAAACGAGAACGTGACGAAGAATCAATTCTTTTGTCGGAAATGATGAGATTGCGGACCAAACTCCAGACATCATACAGTGACCGAGCTGGAGAGAATAAAATCCAAGCTTTCGAAAATTGCGTGTATCAAAACAAGAGGAACAATCGTGCGTAGTAGAGCACGTTGGTACGAGTATGGTGAGAGGAATAGTAGATATAACTTAGAAAAAAGGAACCAAAAAAAGAAACATATAACGTCCTTAGTTAATAACGATGGTGACAAAATCACAAACCCGAAGGACATCCTGGAGGAAGAAGAACGTTTTTTCGAAGAGATTTATTCATCAAGATGTATGGACCCCAACTGCCTAACTTTCAGTGAGTTCTTTGAAACAGAAAATGCATTATCAGAAATCGTGAAAACGTGCGAAAGTGTCATGTCTGTTCATGAGTGAGAGCTTGTGTTAATAACTATGGAAAACAACAAAACTCCTGGCGCGGATGGGCTAACGCCTGAATTCTACCGCTATTCTTGGAACTTGCTCGGTTCATTTATGGTAAGAAGCTTTAATTACGCCTTTCGAAACGGAACTCTGTCTATCTCTCAACGCCAAGGGATTATTTCCTTAATTCCGAACAAAAAGAAAAATACCAAATATTTAAAAAATTGGCGACCTGTATCTTTACTGAATGTAGACTATAACATAGCAACGAAGACCATTGCTCTGCGCTTGGAGAAGATCTTGCCGAACTTAATTCATCCCTGCCAATCTGGGTATGTTAAAGGAAGGTTCATTGGAGAAAGTATCAGGTTAATAGCAGACACAATGCATTTCACTAAAGAGAGGAATATTCCAGAGATAGCCGTGTTTTTAGATTTCGAGAAAGCTTTTGACTCGATTGAGTGGAATTTTATTAATAAATGCCTCGAAACGTTTCATTTCGGTCTTGACCTCCGACAATGGATAAAAGTGTTCTATACGGATATAACGGATGTACCTCAAAACATTTTCATCTAGAACGCGGGGTGCGTCAAGGTTGCCCACTTTCCGGCACACCATTCGTTATTGCTATTAAGTTACTGGCGCAAAGTATTAGACGCTCAAAAGAAATAAAAGGTATTACTATAGATGAACAAAATGAGGTTAAACTTTCGCAAAATGCAGATGGCACAACTGTACTTCTTTCTGATGTCCAATCAGCGTCAAAATTATTTGATTTATTATCGCTTTTCGAAAGGTGCTCTGGTCTAAAACTAAATCAAACAAAATCTGAAATGCTATGGCTTGGCTCTATGCACCACAGAAAAGATACCATACTTGATCTCCAAATGAGCGGCGAGCCAGTTTACGCGCTTGGGGTGCATTTTACATATGATCTAGAAGAGTCTGAAAAGAAAATTTTTTTTGACAAATTAGGATCTTTAAAGAAAACATTGCATATGCGTTCCCATAGAGACCTCTCCATCGTTGGTAGGATAAATATAATTAAAACATTAGCATTTTCAAAACTGGTCTTTATCTGCAGCGTCATGAACGCCCCTAAAGACTTCAGTAAAGAAGTAAACAAGATCACGTTCGACTTTCTTTGGAATCACAAACCCGCCAAAATAAAAAAGACTACCCTTATCAAGCAAAAAACAGCTGGTGGCTTGGACATGAAGGATTTTTCTCTCTTCGACAAAGCGCTTAAGTAAAACTGAGTGAAACGGTTATGGTCTAACTCGGATGCTCCATGGCAGTACATACCAAAATCGCTCCTAGCCGATGTTGGCGGTACAGAACTGTTTAAATGTAATTATGACTATAATCTCCTTGACCTAGACAACCATCTTCCTGCTTTCTACAAACAAATCATCTTTTACTGGCAGGACATCGCAACGGCCACACCTAACAATAAAAGTGAGGTTCTCTCATAGCCAATACAATCTAATAACCGATTTTTAACTGTGAATAAGAAAATGGTATTCTTTCCTCATTGGTATCAAGCAGGAATAAAACAAATCTCGGACCTTTTTGACTCCTGTGAGGGCCATTTCCTTCCATTTCATTCTTTTGGCAATAAATTCAATTTAAAATGTAACTTTTTACAATATTACAGCATTCTTTCTTCTATTTCCCAAAATTGGAAGAAACTATTGCAAGAAGGTTCCAAAGACCCAGTTACACCTCCCACCTCAATCTGTTCACTGTCATGCAAGACAATATACAGCATGCTGCTTAACCTTGAAGATCTACCTCCACCAACTTCTGAGAAAAAACTTTTAACATCTGGCGTCAAGAAAAGTGACTTGACTAAAATCTACCTCCTACCATTCAAAGCCACGAGAGAAATCAAATTGATGATGTTCCAATACAAAATCATTCACCGAATTTTACCAACAAATAGCTTGTTACACAAAGTGAAAAAAGTTGCCTCGCCCTCCTGTCCCTTTGTCCTTCTGAGTGTCAGACCCTGTAGCATTTGTTTATAAACTGCATGTACGCAAGATCTTTTTGGAATAGATTCCAGGAGTGGTACATGATCTCTAGTAATACGAAACTGCTGCTGTCAGAACTAGAGATTATGTTCGGAATAATTCGCTGTCACACCTACTGTTTGGTCCTCAACCATCTCATTATTTTGGGTAAATATTTCTTATATGTTAACGCTTTAAATACCATAACATACCAGTTCAATGATTTTGTCTCACTTGCACCTGAAAAAATTTATCTAGAAAAATATATTGCAGTTTCTCATAAGGAGAAGGAATTTTGGAACAAATGGACATTTTTTTCTGTCTTTTTAAAATTGTATTGTGTCCTTTTTCTTCTCAACCTTTGTATTTTGATGTTTCTTTTTGCTACCTATTTATTTAATAATCTATTAAATTCTAGAAAATGAAAACCCTATGTAGTGTTAATTAACAAACAAAATTCTTATTAATGACTCAAACAATAATGTAAATAGATCAACTGTAATTCAATTTGACCAGTGTAAATGTATTGTAATATATGTATTGTAAGTAAGGCAAGTTGATGTAGTGTAAGCGTCGTGTAAGAAGTGTAGTGTAAATACCTATGTAAGTATAATATACAGAGAAAAATTGAAAAAACTTTAACCCTTTAACTCCCAGAAGTGATCCACATGAAACTTCTCCCTATCATGTTCACACATTATCCAGAAAACAGGTTATGAGAGTACTCAAATGTATCAGGTAGAAGTTTGAATCCTGATCTAAAACCAAATTCATTTATGTTATTTACAAGGAAGTGTGTAACGGCCAGAGGGAGAATTTACAATCACATCTTAGGAGTTACATGGTTAGGAGCTACTAAAAGAGAATCAGGAAGGAGGGAATCCCACAACACACAACTGTGACTTGTACAGGCAATGTTTTTCTTTTCTGGCATAAGTTACCTTGTCAAACAACTGAGGTCTCTATTGAAGTGAAAGAAGGACAAAATATTAGGAGTATGTAAACTGTAATTACAGAGGACCTTTAGTGTATACTTTCCAGGTTATTCTTGTCTCTAATTTGAACCCAAGTTTGCTGAAAACCTTAAATGACCTCAACCAGGTTTGATGTTGAATAACAATCAATGTATGAAACAAATAATTTTAGCCTTATCGCTAGGAAAGTCTGCATATGTGTAGTCTCCAGCAAGCTGCACAAGGCAAAACAAAAAAAAAATTAAGAATGTGTTTTTGAAAGGCTGATTCATCTGCATTTTCAACTGCAGTCTCAATTCTACTCTTCATCAAAACAAATGACAGAGGTTAACATATCAATGCACTTTTATTGACTGTTCATAGTACAACTGAAAGTACATGTACTGCTCAAGTGCCTAATAAAGACGCTGGGGTTTTCCCATGGTGCTCTTGATATAGAGTGCACGTACATTTTGCCAGTTCTTCTTCAGTAAAGACACCAAGAAATTGACTGCAAGATAGACATTTGCTGCAAGTTCCTCATCAGACATCTCAATATGACCAATAGCCACAGCAAGACAGAGAACCTAAAGACCATCAGTAATGTAAAACAGTTAATGTGCAGAGAGCTGGAATCAATAATCTCAGTACTCTTGTAAACATAAGTCAACATAAATGGCATAGAACAGTCTTCAATTAAATGGTGAGAAGAAATCTAAGACTGCATAGCTTTAACATAGTGCTGAAATGTAATTTGTCCTAAAACTTTCACTATCCTCCTAAACTGGAAACTAACCATGATTTGGTTAATCACAGTTTGCTTTGAAGTGGCCAGTTTGCTTGTATTATTTAATTTGAATATCAAAGCTCCTTAATATTTTTCATGTGTTCTGATTTGCAACTGTGACTACACTGTTTTAGTTTGGAACACCCAATCAAAAAGACCTCTATATTTCAGAAATGAATTGAACTTTACCCATTGCATCCCTAGAATTCCTTGCAGTTTTCAAATACATTAACTGTGCATTACAGTTATGCTTTAGTGACTGAGTCAATGTGTGATTTGCTGTTTATCGACCAAACGGTCTCCCCACAGATTTAAGACCCTGGGTGCAGGTCCGACCAGAAAACTTTCCTGGTCTTCCAGAATACAAGGCCTTACCAGTGCTCAAAGGATGATTTAACTACTGAATTATTTCCATATGAAAATGAAAAGTGTTTGAAAGTAACAACATTTTGAGACTCATTGCATGCAAGTGCTGTGATTATAATGCTAACAAAAACAGCCACTTGCCACAAATGATTAATCCCTAAGTTTACAGGATTTTGAGGGAATGAACCACCTTCGAGGTGCATGTATGTAAGCTGACAAGATCGTATGCATATCCCATGTTGTCTGATTTTGGAAAGAGTTTTGTCTGTTCATATGTATACATTAACCACTGCATTACCATGAGCACTGTGCCTTATTTCTGGTGAACATCCTACCTTCTTCATTTGAAACTTGATGGTGGAGCGCACTTCCTCTACTTTTTGCACCATGTTGTCATTGTGGGTCAATGCTGTGGGAAACTTGCCAGCTTTGTTCAAACCAGGTCCCAGGATACGAGGAATCTGTCTGATGAGACTGTCAGAGGCCAGGAAAGCATCATACTTTTTGGCTGAAATTAACACATCAACATAAGAGTCTTAATGTTTAAGGATACTATGCAATTATCAAATTAAAAAAAACAAAAGTCACAGCAACTCGTTCAATTAATACGTAAGACTCAAATTCTACAACTCACCCAGCTTTTTAACAAGTTTCTTGTTCTTGTTCAACTTTTTCAAAGCTTCAGCATCCATACAGGGGATGTCATTTGCCTTAGCCTCATCACAATGTGAGGCATCACCAAGAATACAGACCTTGAGCTTCGGTCGAGGAATATTCTTAAGCTTCACGGTTCCACTAAAACGCTTGTCCTTCTGAGGATCATAGTTCTTTAAACTGATTTGGAGCTCAACGGTCTCAACAAACTTCCTTTTCTTGTCCTTAGCTCCTTGGAGGACAGCACCACAGCACTCATAAAGTGTATCACGGTGGAGCTTACTGGTAAGGAAGTAAGCAAGCAAGCAAAAAAGTTACTTTTCTTTAGTTACGTACTTGCATCAATTGTCCTTAAAGTTTTCAAATTTTGCGAAGCGCAAGTTTTGTGAAGTTGCATAATGCATTCAGGATGATCAAGAATCATCAGCGTGCGATGCACTGTAACCTTGATGACCACTGTAACTATAACAGTGTTTTCCGTTCGAGGAATTGAAGATCAATTTCAACTGCTAAGGGATTACTTTAAATAACATTACGCAGTGAAACACAGAAAGAAGTCTATGGATTTAAGTATCAAAAATCTCGAATAATGCAACACCTTCAAACTCGATTTCAGTTGATCAAGAGATTTTCAATCATCAAAAGGGTGTTCGGGTCACAGACAATTTCGCTCTTCAATACTTCGAGGAATCGACAACACTCGACTACTTCACATTGCTACAATGATCGATCGCCATTTTGCCTTTAACTCCTCATTCCACAATCTCCTCAAATTTAATCTTGATGAAATGGTTGAAACCATATACTTCACACTTCAAAATTAGAAACACTTTTCCAATTCATTTTGGCATGATTTGGTTTTGGATGGCCTTATAACAACTACAAAAATTGAAGATTGCACTTGCGCCTACCTCATTTTATTACAGTTGGCGAGCAGAGAGAGAGAAAGAGAGGAAGGCTTACAGTGAAAAGCCGCAATTATACTGCGGGCGCGTCTCTAAAAAGATTCATTCCCAAGCTCTCTCACTCCGACTAGAAAAGCAGAGAGATTGTGATTGTCTCTGAATGGAAGGGCATTACCTACCGGTTACCGGCTTTCAAAATAGAGATTATCACCTCCAAGCGAAGACGAGAAAAAGACTAAACTATCCTAGACAGAAAATTGGTTGACATCAAAATTCATGTGCAGTTAATTTTTATTCTCAAGGAAAGACTGGGAAACTTGAGTGACAGATTTTGAAGACTGTTGAGGATTCAAGTTTAGTTAAAGTACTGTACTCGTACGCGGCAATCAACACTAGCAGAGTAGATCATAAAAAAATTGCTGCTACACTTCACAACCGGTCGTGACTTACACCAGGATTAGAAATCACAGTTTTCTTTTCGCGACTTTACCGACAGACAAAATGATCCAAATGATGTCGATAGCACTCCATTCTCGACAAACACGCATATTAATTTAAGTTTCTGGATTAGACGGTATCGATCACCATAGAAGTTTTATGTTTATATTCGTAATCTTCTCACTCAGAATGTTAACTGTTTGGGCAAAGTTAGCACAATGTTCTGTTTGACTTTAATTTTTTTGGTATGCTGAAAAGGCACAGTTTTTTTGTGTTTTTCAGTCGCAAAGCAGCAAACGCGAAGGGCGAGTCACAACAGTATAAAACAACGAAGTTCAGAGTTTTCTCACCCAATGCCTACACAGGAAGCTTTCGCTTTGGCTGATGGTAGCCGTACACAGGACATTTATCACATAGCACCCTCGTGTGTGGTGTGGGTGGTGGTTAACCCCTTAACTCCCAAGATCTGATTGTTAATTCTCCCCTGAAGCTTTTGCACATTTCTTTGTACATTACTTACAAAATTCGGTGGTAGATCAAAATAAACAACTCAGTTCTACCAGATAAGTTTGAGTTCAAAAAATATCATCATCTGTTCGCTAGATCATGTATGGATATTAAAGGGAGAAGTAACAAGCAATCATTCTCTTTGGGAGTTAAGTTAGGTTGGTGGAGAACCTGACCACAAAATAGGAAGGTTTAAGGTTCTTCTGCGGCTTCGAAATTCGGAACGGCGATTGAGTTTGCCTTAAAAATGTTTGATGTTTTGGGCACTGAACTAAGGACACAGAGGAAAACAAGTAAGTACAATGTTGTGGGTTACTACGGATCTTTTACTGAGCAATGCGTTGCAGCGTAAGCACTGATTAGAGAAAAATCACACTCTAGCGCATTGGGACTCTCCCAATCCGTCTTTCGAAAGAAGTCCTGCCGGTCGGTTACTTTTTGCGTCCAAACATCACACCCAATGCCTTGGACAACTTTTCATCGTGTTTCCGTTCCTTCTCCGTTAGAATTCTTAGTTGATATTGAACTGCTCTGTTGGACGGGTCAAGTGTCAAAGCCTGAAAAAGAAAGTTAATTAATTTTGGGTGGGTTAACCTTCGCTTTATATGGAAATTTCCTGACTCGTATTGAACTCAAATTTACAGAGATCGAGCTGTGGAATTGCAAATTGATCCTCGACGTCGGAGCCTTAACACTGCACGCTTATTTTTTAACTGACACGTAGTTTTCATTCCTCTCTCTCTCGTTTCTAGATTTTTTTGCCTATGAAGAAAACCCTAAAAAAAATCGAATACTTGTACCATCCCGTTTATTCTTAGATTCAATCAGTGTGTTTCATTGGGTAAGGTCAACTCAAAGACGTTCACACGATTACCTGCGCTAAACTAAGACCAGCATATCACGGTTGAAATCAGGATTCTAGATCTTAAATGACCGTTTTTTTCTCATGGAATGGCATGCTTTAGTTAACTTATTTTTCCTTCCCTGCGTTAATATAAACTACGGTACCTTCTCTAAGTCCCCTCTTGCCTTCTCAAACTCATTCAAGATAACAAATGCCTATGGAGAATTAGGACACTATTTACCAAAATAAATAAAGTACAACCGTGCACATTTTAAATAAAGACAAAAAACAGTATTTGAAAAGTAGCTCTTCTGTTTTTGCATGAAGAACTTGTTAAGATATCTCGCTATAGACGTTATGCAGTAACACCACGCAACACAGTGTTTTAAAACACGTAACAACTCAGATTGCCTACATATGCGCTAGTGCCTTTTCAATATTAAAAACATTTTAAATAACCTCAACAAGTAAATCAACCATTTAGGTGGAAAAGGATATCTGTATATAATATCATCTCACCTGTCCACGTCTGTAGAGAGCTTTAATATTTTCTGGCCATAAACTTAGTACCTACAGTACAAGTTCAAATAAATATTAAAACCAAAATAATACCAAAATGTACTATAAACCTGTATCACAAAAAATTAATATTAAATAAACAACTGAAATTTTTGAGTGATTGATGGCAACTTTAATAACACTACATGTACTTCTGACGTGCTTGATGTCAAACAATAAAACTAGAAAGCCCTTATTTTAACATTCTAAACTAAACAGTATTAAAAACAAATCTGTAGCAATCCCTTTGAAAATAACCCTTTCCTTTTTGTTTCCTTCTTTCTGTGAAACACAACAGTTTTTAAGCTCCCAAATAAGCTACATGTAGTTCAATGGGTTGCATGACAATGGTTTTCAATCTGGAAGGCTTAATATGGCCAGCAATGTTACTACAAATAACTTTGTACATGTGACATGTACTAAGTCATTATTACAAAGTGCACAACTGAAATGCACTCAGTTCTAACCTTTGTACAGTTAAGTGCTACAAAGTCATACTGTCCTAGCTTTCCTTGGCATGCAGATAAGTTGAGTAGACAAGCAGCCTTCAGTTGTTCCTGTTCTTCCATCTGTTCAGACAATGTGTTGTCTATCAAAATCAACTGTTTAAGGGCTTGGCTATAACGCCTTCCAGCGCAGGACCATTTTCCAGACTTAAAAAGAATCATAAGGAATACATTACAAAAGCAGTTGCACCAGAGGAGGATTCAGGATTTTTCTAACAAGGAGGTTCAACATTAAAGAGGAGGGGGGGGGGGGGTTAAAAAGTTTTTAAAAGCAAACATCACAAAAGAAGGCTTATGACTATGTAATAACATAAATTAATGTGAACTAAGGATATTACATGACAGATGATACAGAAGATTTTGTTCAATTGTAAGGTTGGTAATTTAAGTAGGGAGAGGGGTTTACACACCCCCCGCATTCTCCCTTAGGTTCATCTACGTCCACATGCATGAGTACTGGGATGGTTCATACTGGACAAACTGAAGCTTTGACTTAAGGCAGCTGACAAACAACATACAGAAGCCACACTTGACATACACATTTAGGACATGTACCTGTCCCTGGATTTGAATAACTAAAATATGAACAGATTTGAATGATTGGAATATGCTTAGTGTGATTTACTCTTTAACAACACTTCACGGCAGTCAGGGAATGAACTAAGAGAGCACTGCAAAAAACGAGGTGTGTCAACATTTACACAATGAGCTGGGAAATGAAAAGCAACCTTGAAACAATCTGTTCCTTTATCTTTATGGTGTTTGGCGAGAGACATTTTCTCCTCTGGAGTAGTTTCCCAAGGCTCTTTTGCCTGCCAAAGTAAAAGGAAAAGTTGGAGGAATGTGAAGTGCATGTGTTGAGATTTTTCTATAATTAAGATACCAATTGTTCTGGATAAAAAATATCAGTTCTGGTCAGTAATTTTTTTTGAATATACTATGTATACCCCTTCAGCTTGTTTCTTTTGTTAATAATTTTAGGTCATGGGATAGTCACAGAAAACTTTTTTTCAAATTTCATTCTACTTCACATGCCTTTGTACAAGAAATATGGTGAAGATTATAGTGATCATCATCACAGCAATGAACACCTATAAGCAGTAGTGAAAATTACTGGGAGTTGGTCATTTTGTTTGTTTGTAATAAATCTGTGTCAGTAGTAATGAATAAACAACTGCCAATAATACACATTATATCTTTGAACTGCTGATTATTTAAATGAAGATGAGAGTGATCACCGTGCACTAACAACACTTCTTAAGTAATAGTGAAAATAAAGCTGAAAAATTCAGGCTTGTTTTGTTTTGTTCGCTTGTGAGCTCAGTTGTAAGCTTAATTGTTAAGGCACTGCACTAGAATTTGTAGAGGTCATAGGTTCAACTCCTGAACAAACCTGAATTTTTTTCAAAAGCAGTATCTCTATAAGATGATAACTAAGGAAATTTTTGTATATGCATGTATGAATTTACAGTAAACTGTACCTTGGAGAAGGAAAGAAGTTCAAGTTCACATTTTAGATCCCTTTCAAAGACAATACCAAGCTCTTGGCACAAATTGTCATCATCAAAAGGTATCGAACAGACTTCTTGAGCATGCATACATTCAAGGCATTTGTCCAAGGTCTCAGATACCTCATTGTCACCTTCAGAGTTAGCAAAAAAAAACACAAAGATAGAATATATTCAATAAATGCATGATTTAATTGACATGACCCTTTTTTCAGTCAGCTACAAGTTACTTAATCTGAGAAACTGTCATTTTATGTATTTCACTGAATTAACAATGGTATCATCAAGAAAAGGACATAGTGGTACAATTTTTGTAACAATATAAACAAACAAGAAAACGTAAATTTAACATGCTGGATAAATCGAACGCTTGTAATTTAATGTAGTGTTTTGAATAATGATAATGGCGATTCATGACCTGGGAATACACTTGAACATGCCAAGTAATCAAACTCGTACATAGATTACTTACCTTCGCCTATAACGACTTCCTTCTCGGTATTATGAAGAATTGTGCCATCCTGAGAAGAAATCTTCAGTTTGACTGCGATGAAGCATATTTATAAATACAATTAAACATTGCAGATGAATCAAATAAAACGTAAAATGTGACTTAAACCGTCACCTTTACATGATGTTCCATAATTCGGTGTTTCTAGTCCAGTTCCTTTTTGAATTATAGTCTTCGTTAAGGCTGAAACACGGGTATCAATCATTTTCGTCCGCCATGTTGGAACAGAAATAAGCTTTGTTGTGATTGGCTTATACCGGAGAATGGACCAATTACACGGCTTTTAATATATTAAAGTCTTAATTGACAAAGAAAAGAATCGTGCTTGTGAGTGCTTTATCGCACGAATTTTTGTCCCTCCTTTTTCATGGCGGAAGCGATCTTCTGCGGTAATGGTCCGGCATGTTGAAATTAACCATACCTTTAAACATCCATTTGAGAAAGTGATCAGTGCCTACTTTCAAAAGGTTTGTTAAAATACGTCAGTACAGTACATGCATGTGTGTTAATAAGTACAGAGCACAATTAAGAAATTTTTGTCCAAGCAGAAGAATGCAAATTTGTAAATATAATATAGGATATGTCTAAAGGGTTATATGGGGCTTTATCTTTCAGTGTATCACCAGTAAGATGTACATGCATAATTAAGTATGGGGCTGTGCGGAAATTTTTCCAAGTACTCAACTACTCATACGTTGTGAATCAAATTGTGATTACTGTACTTTTGACCGCCACATTTATGTTCACATTTCAATGCTAGACCTCATGCAATGTAACGAATCCCTAACAGTTGTACAAAAATAAGGAGTTGATAGTGACTGCCTCTTTTTCTTTTTCTCACTGTTGTGCACACTTGTGTTTACATTGTATGCTCAACAATAGTACACATGTGGTAAGGATTCCAATGTGACCTCCATAACAGTACTGCAACACAAAACAGGTACGTCGTCTATGTTGCTGTATTCCACTTTTATGAGGTCTCCAAGGGCTGTTTATTTTGAACGATATGTATGCTACTCATTTCCTATATCAGATGGTACGTATCAGGAAAAACATTGAAATGGCCTCTTAATAAATTATTACTGCTGCAGTTCATTTGATTCAGTGGTGTTACTAATGATAGAGATGCTGATAGAGACACTGCCTCAGTCATTTTAGAGTGACTGGCCCATTACAAATGGCCAAAACTGATTTTACTCCATTTTGTTTATAAACTTCTGTTGGTACCATTATTGAATGTGTCATATTCTATATAATATCATATAGACTAATTAATAAATTTACCCACTTATGGTACTTTACAGTTGTAGAATACAGTACTATTTACAATATGTGACCCTCCACAGGATGTCAGGGAATAAGGTGAATGTATGCACATGGCATGTTTTAGCATGCTCGCATGCTAATGGCATGACTTACCTACCATGCAGATATGTGCATAAAAACTATTGATTCTGGAAAGCGTGTTGTAGCTATTGTTCATATCTGGCTAACATGGTAGAGATTTGTTTCAATAACATGGTAGATTTTTTTTTTTTTTATAACACGCTAAGTTCCTTTGTTTCCTTAACAGGCAAGCTTATCTCATGTAAGCCACTTTACTTTGTTACTTGTGTTTGTCAGCTTCTCAATTGTGAGAATGGTGTTTATAATTACGTACAGAATATAAGCAGATCTTCTGTCCAAGTCAAAAGTTGTAATAAAAAAGGAGACATTTATAGTAAATCATGGCTCTTTCCCTCAGGATTTTCACAATCTGCTAGGTGTATTGGTGAGCTAAAAAGCCGTACCACTTAGGATATACTTCTTGTACAAATGGAAAGCAACTTTAACTTTAAGAGACGTGTTATAAAATTGTATTGTGCAAAGTTGCAAGCAAGATCTTAACACGTTTCTTTTATTTCTACCGTTCAAAGCAAGATAATGGCTGCAAAGTTGATGAGGCAAGTAACTAACATGCAGCTAACATGGTAAAAGTTAGTTCTTTTGTTTTAAGCGTGCGAGTGTGCATTGTGCATGCATGCACCTTATTCCCTGAAAATTCCCATGGAGGGTCATAGATGGCAGTTTCCCTAACTTAAGTCACATTCTCATTTCTGCACTATATTTTTTGTTTTTGCTGTAATTAAGTTGGCTATGTTTTGTTTGGTTTTTGTGATCTTGAAGACCCAGAAACTGGAGAAGAATATATGTTAAGAAGAGGAGAGTGTGTGAATGTTTTGCCTGGTTTCTTTAAAAAGGTATGAACTTATAACTATACATGCACATTACGTTGATCATTGTTCTTGGATGACAATGCACAAAACTATTTTTTTCCTAACATATGTCATACTACTTGCAAACAGAGTTCTAAGGTCTGAACTCCCATCTCACTGCAAGTCAAGGTTTGGTTGATACCTATACTTTTAAACATTTTTATCATTCTTGCATGTCTGTTAAAAAAAACTAAAGCATTTTGACCTCACTCATGTGCTTTTATTACTGTACTTTTTTAATTTGTGGTCATCTGACTTTGTTAATCACTTTGAATAAATGATTACAGACTGTAAGTGAACTCCACTTAGTCCTATTACCATTACATGTAGAGACACTTCAGACTGTTTTTTATGGCAGCATTGTTATGCACTTCTTTAATCAACAGATGGTAAGTAATATTTCAAGCACCCATAAAAATAAATTACCTCACAGAAAAACTTAAAGTTGTTACTGTAAATGTTCTATTTCTAGCTATGTCCATTCCCAGCAATTCAAGTAGAAGAGGAAGTATGGCTTAATAGTAAGGAGAGATGTCTTCGTCTTCATAGTTATAGTCTTACATGGTCTAAATATGCGTCCCTGGAAGAGTTCAGCACTTTTAAAGCATGTGAAAACAATCCAAACTGGTATGTCACCTACTTCATGTACACAAATAAATTTCTCGGACACTCAGAAGCAAATAATGATGCAAGAGGTATATGAAATGGGGCTTTCAGCTGAATGCAATAGTGCAGCCAAAATCACCATTTTATCATCCTTTTTGTCACTTGTTTTCCCTTAGGTCTGGGAAGATACTTGAGAGATGGTTACTCAAAACTAGTGATACACTTTTAAAGCTACTTTATGCAGTCAGAGAAATACATTTGCATACATTAAACAAAATAAATGGCAAAAAATGTTGATTTTGTTTGTTCTCAATCTTGATTTCACAAATTTTACAAATTATGTTTGTACAAATTGAGACAACACTTTTATATGACTAGCACATTTAACTTAAGTTGCCTCCTCTCCTGCCATGTACTTGTAGATTCTGAGACTGAAGAATCATTGAAAAATAATTGAACAATCATTAAAAAATCATTGAAGAATCATGGAAAAATCATTGAAGAATCATTGAAGAATTGTTGAAAAATCATTGAAGAATCCCTGAAGAATCCTTGAAAAACCATGGAGGAATCATGGAAGAATTATTGATCAGAAGAGTATTTTTGTATGGTGGTAAATAATTAATTTTGGTGTAATTCCAACCATGTTTTATTATATCCCTTGGCAGGACATCATTTGAGCAGCATGGTAGTATCAGTGTTTATGGTGTTGGCTCATTTATTGGAGGAATGATGGAATCTTTTGGACAGTCATTTCTTCAACGTGGAGCAAACAAGGTAAAAAAGATCAATTTAAGAAAATTAAGAAATCACTCTTGCCTATCACCTCTAATTAACTTAATATGTTCAAATTTTTGGTTATTTTACCCAGCTCAGTTTTGTTTTGTTTGCAGGGTTTTAACATTATGGAAGATCTGATAATGACAATGAGTGGAAGGTATACAGAAGCATGAAAGAGTCAGCCTTGACTAGAGCACATAGAGTTTTAGTTCTGCTAACCAATTTTTTCTACAATTTTTTTTATGCTGAAAGATTTTTTGAGTTCTCATTATGAAATGAAAACAACCTGTTCATTTTAAGACAGCACAATGGTGTGGAAAGTTCACACTGAGATGTTACCGAGTATTCTTTCATTAGTTAGGGCTCTTTTGTAAGGACCAAAAAGTCTCTGATTGCTTTCAAGATAGCAACGTTCTTTCTTGAACTTTTGAAGTCCTCAATGTAATATATTTACAGATTAAAAATGTATGATATGAGGAAAAAAAACAAAATTGGTTGGTCCAATTACAGGTTGTCAGTTAACTGTTGTTTGACCACTGAACTTTTGTTGATGATTAATGAGTTTTAAACAGGGATGATTATAGATCACTACCTGCATTTCTCTTGAGGGCTGTTGCATAAAATCTCTCCTTTGCTGAAACCTTCTTTGAATAAAGGCAGACACCAATTTTCTACACAAAACCAAATTTAAGTGGATGGCTTGAACAGAAATTTGAGCTTTATTGAGTTTTAAAATGTTTATTCCTGTAAATAATTTTGTTCAATTTTTTTGTCCACCTGAATTGGTCATACTTGAAATGTTGACTAGTCACTTTGTTCTATTTGGGTTATTAATCAACCAATGATTACTTGTACAATGACAGTAAACTATTATTCGGTAACACTCTATAGGGAGTGAACACTTCCGAGTGTCCAGTTGGTACCCTTTTAGCACAGGTTTCAATGTTTTGAGAAATACAATTTGCTACAAAATTCGGCTCCTTTTCAGCTTCCCACTCTTGCATTTTGGACCTCCTATCTTCAAGTTTATTCCTGATGTGAATTTTCTATGGCTATTTGTGGGTTTTTCGATTTCAACCTCCACTATATTCAGATGTTTCAAAATCTGCACAAGACTACTTGGGAGTGGGGTCTCATCAAAAGGGGTGAAAAACATTGATGTACTCTTCCTTTTGGCTTCTGGTCTTTCCCTGGCATTCTAGCATATACAAATAAACATAGCTTTTGGAGAGGAGATTTAAAAGAAGTGCTCAACTAAATGAGTGATTGTCATATATGTTGGGAGAGGGGAAGACTCCAATAATATGAGACAATGTCAATGACTGGTAATTGAGATTTAATTAATTGAAGCATGATCAATGCTCACTGGACAGAAGTGTCTGACCTGAGAAAACTAACCTTGCAAGCGATAGGCAATAGTTAAATTTCAAACCGATCATCCAATTGCTAAGAACATTAATTGAATTCTTAAATCCAAACTTAATTAAGAAAAAATACTATTTAAAAAAAGGAAACAATTTCAATTTCAAAGCTGTTAATTTACTTGATAATTTTTTTCTCTTTAATACATGTATATTGTTATCCTGTTTCTTGCAAGCTACAGATAGGATGATTCATTTGGAATTTTTCACGCAGCACACCCTGTAGCTTGTTTAACATCGTTAATAAACTTCTGCACGGTTCCTTTCCCAGCTGAAGTGTTGTAATATTTCTTCCAGTACTGAGCTTGAGCAGTAAGGTCAGCTGGAATAGGAGCAGGAATCCTGGCGAGAAACAATCGAGAAGCCAATCCGGAGTACAGCGGCTTTTCCAAATCTGACCATGAAGTTTTTTCCCAGTCTATATGCAGTCGCTCCTTAATTCGGTCCCAGTACTTCCTTAGGCCTTGCTGGATAACTGTTTCGCGATAGCCAATAGAGTCCACCTATGACGAGGGTATTATGAATGGGATTATAAAAATAGGTGGCGCCTGAAAGATAGCTATGACCTGCGCGCAGGCTCTCTTCAGCGCTGCGTCATGAGTGGCGAAGCGCGTGAGTCGAGCTGTCAAGCGTGCGAGCTCGAATGGCTCGCAGACTTGAACGCTTTGGCTTCGCCATCCATTGCACTGCACCAGCGAGAGCCCACGACATAGAGGCAGAACAAGAAATACTAACCCATCAAATGAAGTACATATTTATCAGCTCTGGTGACTCGACCTTATATCATGCTCTCGCTGTTCACTTTCAACACGTGTTCATACGTATTTCAGTACTCTCATCTCTAAATTGGTCCCTTTAGTATTATTAACTGGTTGATACCGTAAATTGTCCACTGTAAAGAGCCTCAAAGCTAGCCTTTACGGTGGCCAATTTACGTTATCAACTCAGTTGATAATACTAAATTACCCTGTTATACTATCCCACCGACGCAGCACCACAGTTTCTCTAGTAACTTACACCCTTTATTCTCAATTGGTACTGTTTAGCGGTGCTGCATTTCCGTAAAAGGCCGTAAGAGGTTTGTGTTATTGGAGGGGGGGGGGGGGGAGGGGAAGGAGGGGGCAAGAAAAACACGCACCTTCAATCGGTTTGTTACTGTTATAGTCTGTGCCGGATATTGGGGGAGTACGGAAATAGTCCATTTGTTAAAGACTTTCCGAGAGAGCTGCAAGTATCATAATTGGGTTATTATGCCGCATGCCTACTCCCCTCGTATTCCTCTCTGGAAATTAAATGAATACCATTACACTCACTCCCCTCCCCCTTTCCCCCCTCTCCCCCCTCATCACTACCCAACCGAGTCTCAGATCACTGTAGGTATCTTTTCCCGGACCAATATCTTTACCTGCCAAATTCCCCCGTAATAAGATGGCCTATACGTTCCTGGCGCCACTCCATATTTGGACTCGACCCAGGCAACGCGACAAAGGAACTTGTGATCGTTTGGAAATATACCCAAGCTATTGATCATCTCTACAACATCGGCAACCACATCGCCTCCTTTTCCTTTTGGGGTGTAAGGAGAGTCAGCATCACAGCCTAGAAAATGTTGGGCGACGAGACCGAAGACTATGATCGTCAAAAGCATGTTCTGCCAAGAAAAAATGTTCAAGAAATGAAAAAGAGATGAGTACGAAAGAGGGTAGCGACAACGGTGAGCAGAGGTGGGTAGCAGTGTCCTGTGTAGTGGTTCACGTGGTCTCCTTTTGGACCGAAACAATAAGATGAAATTAATAACAATAATTGAATCCCGACGATCAAACTTCATTATCAATAACTTCGTTGTGTTTTGTTTTCGAAGTTGTTTCTGTTTCGATCATAGTTTCACAAGTAGAGGCACATTGACATTGAAATCTCAAGCATTAAAAAATTTCAAAAGTCAGTCACGGTATACTGAATATGGGTCTCTCATAACGCTATCTAGACAATTTCAAGCTTGATTTAATCATTCCAATTGCGCCGGTTAGGCACGTTAATACCACATGTTTGATTTAGAATAAACAGACCAACAGATGTGAAAGTCTACATATGTTTTGTAAAGGCGTTCACTTAAATGAAGTATTTAATGGATTCTCCTATCCTCTCACCATAACTCACGTAAATCTAGATATTGTTTAGAAGTTACTTAGAGTATTTATTTTGCAGAATGTGATCACTAGTCGGGAAATCGAAAATTTTTTTTAAAAATAGATTATTGCTAATTAGTAATTTTTCTGAGGGGAAATCGCAAATAAGAAAATGAATGTCGTCTGCATTGCTCGCCCTGTTTTTTTTTAGAGGCCGATGCTGGAAATGCAAGATATTCGTTGGTAACTATTGTAGGTCAGAACCTCAATTTTAATTACGGTGCTCGAATGCCAATTTCTGTTACATTTTAAGGCTGATTCGTGTCTGAGTGGGTCAATCAGGAATCAAGTCTGAGCCCTAGTTATAGAACAAGCAGTAAACATCACGAAAATTGCTGTTTAAATTCGCATCTAACCGCGTGCATTTTGCTTACTTAAACATAAAATTCGTCTTACCACTGGGGTTCTCAGATAGCGTCCTCTGGTCTTCTTCTTCGCACGCTAGAACTAATGAAATAATTTTCTTTTCTTTCCTGTTTTTATAACTGATCCTAATAAAAAATGATTGGTTAACTAATGAGGTGGTATGATATGACCGATGAACCTTGACAACGATTATATTGCAATTTTCGGTTTCGAGATGATACGTTTCTGAAACGGATGACGCAAATGATGAAAGGATTAACCTGATACGTGATATTCGTGCTTTCATCTTTGATATCAATGCGAAGTGTTTCTTTCATCAACATCACAATGTTCAGGTGTTGTCAGTTTCACTTTTGGTATAACATGTTCCGGTAAATAGCTGACCATATTGATTTTTAAAGTCAGACGTGTAGATCAGGTGAGGCCAGGTATGCTACGATAATTTAGTTTTCCGAGTTTTCGCCGATCTACAGCATCATGGAATCTTGATTCCATCTACATTTCTTGATGATGCCGTAGATCGACGAAAGCTCGGAAAACTTAATTATCGTAGCATACCTGGCCTCACTTGATCTACACGTCTGACATTATAACACCTTCCTACTCAAGGACAAAATCCAACGCTTGAAATTGACTTATGTTCGTTTTAGCCAGCGAAAAGAATGAGGCAGAATGACTTGGTGTTCTGAGAAAGGAAATCGCGTATTAATGAGAAAGGTTCAACTGTCAAATTGAAGTATACTTTAAAATGTAGGTGTCTTATCTTTCCGCTGTCAGATTGATGAGCTACCTAGTGCTTTCCGCCTCAACGCAAACGTACTTACATCACGACAATCCCTTTCTTAACATCCAGTTACGCAAAATGTTTATTTTGACTCAAGATTTTTTTCTCCAAACTTAAGGTTACTTCCCACCTACGCGGGTGTCCTTCGAGAAAAAATTCGTATGCGCGCTACTTTTACTAAAATCCGAGCAAACTATACATCAGAAGAAAGCTTAATAAATGCAGTTTACGATAAAAAGATAATTTAAGCGACTTTTTTTTTAAAGGAAGTGTCAGGAGCCGGTAAGGCGTGAAACGATCGAGGGTTCTTCTATTGAATTTATCGGGTATCGGATGCCGCATTATGAGCCAAATGGCTGCACGCTCTTACTCACAAGGCATCAATCAACAACAGTGTGTCAGGCTTTTTCGATATTCTGATGGTTGTCTAGATGTCGATATCTAAATTTGGGTAGCTAAAAATATGCGAGGCGTGTTGCGTAAGTGCACGTCATGAGACAAATATTTCAAAGATCAAAATTTCCCGACACGCTTTCGTTTTCCATTATTCCTGGAACGTTTGGGCGAAATTTGATGATAATCGGTCAAATCCATTTACCCCATGAATTCGCTCAAAGTGGTTGTATTCCTTACAAAATCATATGCGAAAGGTTCGAAAATAACTCGAGCCAAGCCAGCAGATTATCTGGGCTCTTGAAATTCTGATGACATTATGCCCCTTTCAGTTCCAGCAGGAGAGATCAGTTGCTCTTACCACTTTATTGCCGGGTAGTAATCATAGTATTTCACTGCCATCCAGTTCAATGCCGACCACTTTGTTTTGATAGTTTGAAAAGTCCCTTATAAGTTTAAAAATAAAAGTTTTTGTTTCAATGAATTCTGAGCACTTAGACCAAATGCTTAAACATAGACATTCTATGGAAGAGAAAATGAATTTGAGCTATTGACCACAATTATTTCCTTCGTCTTTCACCAGTATTTCGCCCAGGGCATCTATCATAGAAATAAAAATACGTTTACAATACCATATGGCCCGTATTATTGCGGCAGACTGGTAATTTTTATGGTCTTTTATTGAACAGATTCGTCATCTATTTTACACAGCGCAACCTTTGGCGTGTTTAACATCATCAATAAACTTCTGTACGGTTCCACTACTAGTGGCAGCTTCTGTATTGTAGTGAGTCTTCCAGTACTGAGCCTGACCGGTCAAGTCCCTTGGAATAGGTGCGGAAAGCCTGGCGAGGAAGAGCCTAGCAGCCAATCCAGAGTACAGCGGTTTTTCCAAATCTGCCCAACTTGTACTGGTCCAGTCGATATCAAGCTCGGCTTCGATTTTGTCCCAATATTTCTTCAGACCTTTCTGAATAACAGTCTCTCGATATCCAATCTCGTCCACCTACGCAACAAAAGTGCATTACTTAAAATATATTCTAGGTCATTCAAGGTTAGACAATGTTGGAAAGGCAACATCGCTCTATCCATAGAGAGCTGTTGCATGGCTTTGTAAGCCCATTTGCCAGTGTTAAATGATGTGAAAAATAATGAAGAAATTCATTTAACGTTCTCTTGGAAATTCTTCAAAATATTACTATTTTTAGATCTACCCCCGATTTCGAAAGTTTGTATTAATTTTTTTCGAAGGGAAATACATTCTCATCAAAGCCGGGGCGAGGTTAGAGAGTTATTCACGATAGTAGTTTAGAACCATCTTATTCAGGTGAGAAAATTAAATGCTAAGCTTATACCTGCCAAATACCTCCATGGTAGCCACGTCTATATGTACCAGGGTCTTCACCATATTTTGATTCCACCCATGCTATGCGGCAAAGGAACTTATGATCATTTGGAAATATTCCTAACCCATTGATCGTGTCTACGACTTCTTTCACAACGGATGAACCCTTTCCCTTAGCTGTAGTAGTCATGCTTTACTGGAGAAAGAAGACTAGAAAACAGAAAATTCATCAGAGGGGTTTTACGATGGAAATTATATAATGAAGGATTAACTTACAGGAATAACCAATCACGAAGGATCAATTTTCCTTTACGCTGGAGCATTAAATACGTTTTAACCGACTGTGTCTTTTTCTTATTACGTTAAGAGTTTTGTCTCAGAACCAAAATTAGACAGTTACTTGCGAAATTACATGAATAATGTAATGAAATTATGGACAATCCGCTAAGGACAACACAGAAGATATTTAAGAAAACACGAGCTCCGTTGTCGCAGTGTATAAGCTACTGGTTTGGAATTAAACAGCCTTATGTGAGGGTTTCAATGGGGTGATGGCTTTTAGGGGTAACGGTTAAAATTTTGACCATTTTACGGTTAACGGTTAACATCATTCTATTGTTGTCACTGCTAATTTTTTTTTTACGGTAAACTATCGGTTAAAATTTGTCAATTTTTTTTCCCAACGGATAATTTAATTTTTGGCCTTTTTACGGCGATTGTTTAACTTCATGAAGATCCTCTCATGTCAGGTGGCGATAAATCACCGAACTAAATACGTCTTTCATATGCAAAAAAACAAAACAAAACAAAAACATTGCGACATTCACTCGAGTGTGTCGGAAATGATAGTGAAACCTATGCAATTACCTCTTCTCGCTAGAATCCCTGTGATGTAATGCAAAATAAAAAGTTTTAGATGTCCTAACTAGAAGCCCATAAAAATAACCAAAAATTTCTTTAAAATCGACCGGTAGATTATTAGCTTTCCCTTATCGGCGATAGACGCTGCTTACACGTAACTGAACACACTAAATAACAAATCTTCAGGTGATAAAAGCGAAAGTTCTCGGCGGAAGTGCTTAGCAATCTGGTTTTCAGTTTCTACCTGTCATGTCTCATAATTCAGACTTCATAAGTTGTTCAACAAGGATTCAGAACGAAATAGAGGTTTATTAGAAGCGACGGCGATGTTGAGTATTTGCATTCGACGCATACTAACTCGCCCCTTCGATGACTGCTACAATAACATCTCAAACGAAAAAGCTGGTAGTATTGGCTTGACGTATTCGGCATGGGATAAATTTTGAACATTACCGGTGCCAAATCACTTAACGACATCCACCATTTTCTCACATAGCTGTATATGTAGCTTGACTCTAATCCTTAACTGATTAGTGCTTTGCCTGTTTGATGGCATTTCAATGAAATAGGCGTAAAGGCGGAAGGGAGGCTTGCCACGACTTGGCTCTCTTAGCATCTTTTGTACTGATATATATATATATATATATATATATATATATATATATATATATATATATATATGTGAATATGCTCTTAACAAGACGCTTAAATGTCATAGTGCACGTAGCATAATTTCTTAAATCAAGTGGAGGAACTGGTTTGATTAAAACATCGGTCGCTGTGCGTAGAAAAAGCAATTGTTTACCAAAACGGAAGTGGTGAGCGGGAGGTTTTCTTCACTCTTACGTGACAAAATTCATAAGAGAGTCTATTATCAGGACTAACTTGGTAAGAGGGATACTATTTAGTTTTATAAACACAAAGCCTAAGCTCTTAGTACAGGAAATTAACTTCATAGGACTTACCCAAGCTTTTCTGTTCGATCCTTTGTTAAACAACAGCCCAAACGGACGATTTGATGCTTTCAGGCAGCTTGAAATGATAATGATATTAATTCTACATGTATTAGCATATCTGGACTGATTTACAATTATAGACAGCGGGTTGGTCAGTTTTTCCAGATGTTGATGTAAAATTTTAAACGCAGTGTCATTTGTAATACAATCCCCAGTTTTTAAAATGATGCAAAAGATTATTTTTTTCTCGGAAAAGAGATACGTAGTAGCTTTACAATAATCTTATTGACTGTAAGCCAGTTCTGGGAAATGACTCGTAATTCGAAAATCGTTAGCTTTCCCAGGTTTGGACAGCTTAACGCGCAGTTCCTGCGAAGCAGTGGATTTTTTATTTTCTAAAATCTGATTTAATTTAATGATTGCCACTCAGAAAACATGGAATAAAAAAGATTGATTAAAAACCGATTGAAGTTCACCTAAAAATCTGAGGTAAGTATATTTCACCAAATGTAAGGTGTTTCCTCGAGAAAAAAAAAAGTTATCGAACATCTTTTTTTAACTTTCCTTCGATTTTCTCTACTCACGTCTGTTTCAAAAAATGTAACTGAAAAGATACTTAGGTCAGTGTGCTTGTTTAAGAGATATTATGTACCGAACTTACCCCGTATTTATGCCTCTACGGGCACTAATCACGCGCGTCATTTCATCGGTTCACGATACACTTTAAACTTGAAAAAAAACTTGATGGGTAGGAAGTCTTAGGGATATAGAAAAATTTTATCCATAAATTGTGGAAAAAGTCACGCAATTTTAAACGACATCGACTCAACACATTCCTTAAGGTCATAATTTGCATCATTGAGTGCAGGCTTTTCAATTAGCTACATCTTTTTTTCCCTTCGATGACTTTTTTTTTCTAGTTTCGTCCAATTTAAAGGGAATAATTTGTACACCAAAATTATGTAGTAAAAAAATGTAGGTCATCGTGCTCGTTCAAGAGCTACAGACCATTGTACCTCTTTACCTGGTCCATTTATTGAAAAAACAGTGCCGTGTTCCAGGTATGCGCGCGCTTATTCGCCTGATTACGTGATTTTTATCCGCAGTAAAGGATTTACCAGTGCAAAATTGAGGAATCACCTTTAGCGAAAGAAAATATTGATGCAAGGAAAACGTCCCGTGTAAAAATGTAGAAATTTTTGAAATGAAATTCTGGCTGGGAAAGGGAGAATACTCGCATATGACTCACGGAATAAATATGACACACGGGATTAAGAACATGTGAACCGAGCGTATGTATTTTAACCCGTGCTGAGTTGTCAGCATCGCGTATATTACCCGTTGGCTACTTAGAAACTGATGCTTGGGGTGAAGAGTTCTTGACAGAAAGAATTCGCCAGCAGTGAAGGAATCTGAGACCCGTTAGAAGCTCAACATGTGAAGAAGATCTCCTAATCCTCCAGAGTTGTGGAATTATTTCATACATAAAGAGAATTACGCATTTCCCCGTGGTATGAAACATGGTTTGAAATAGCTTCGTAACACTGGAATCGGTACCAAAGGCATCTGAAGCAATCAGGTTGCACCAACTCCAAATTAGTGATACGAACTTTCACTAGAGAGAACACAGGTAAAATGCTCTCGTGATGGTGTTGTTAGCCCACGGTATGAGAACTTACAAACAGGTAAGTACTTAGCATAACAAAAGATACCACCCGAAAACAATATGAAAGGCTCTCTCTTCATAGATTCTATATAACCTTTCAATGAATATTTAACGGACCCAAGAATAGGCCACTCTCACAACAAAAACTTTAGATGACAAGGCATAACAGTTCATGTATGAAATATGCTTGCTTGCTTGTCATCTCAAATTGTGGTAAAATTAGAAATTCCCATAACAAAGTTTCTTGCTCAAACACTAGTCTTGAGGGCTTTCCTGTAGCTGTACCGATAAAAAACTATTCCATATTTAAAACTTTATTGTAACCGAAAGCAGAAGGAAGCAAACTGATCATATTTTTATTTTTTTAGTTTGAAACATATTTCTATATTGCCTTAAAGGCTCTCAGATATATACTTTGCAACGCTAGTTAAATCCACGTTTAATGTTTTAATAATGTGTGGAGAATTTGGACATTCATCCATGAAAGATTGCTGACTTGTTGACTAGTCGTTGTTTTACGGAGGTTATTGACCCGACATGCTCAGGTTGTTGAATATCTTGTCTCATCCGTGGTTGCAATTCATTGGTTGCTGTGATATAAACAGGTCCACATCCTTCATTCTTAGTTCAAGGCTGACGATAAGTGATATCATAAATCACATTTTAAGTTAGCGGATATCTGACCCTGCAAACTGGTAAGTTCACTAGTGTATCTTAATACGCCTCAGATGGTTGTGATGATTTTCACAAGATGATCTTTCTCCAAGAACATTTTTTCCTTGCCGTGATCTGAACATCGAGACAAAAGTTAAAAAGCATGTTACTATTTCCTCATGACACCAACTTCTTTCAGCCAGGAGTTTAAATGGATGGCATCAAACTTTCAAGGAAAATTGACAAAATACTGGAGAGAAATTATGTGGGATCGTCTTTTAACTGTTCATAGGGATAGGCGTAACCTCGAAACGCTCAAAACACGCTACTGAAACTAGATTTAACGCTGCTAAAATGTATGAGTCACACTCCGCTTAACTTAGGTGATCATTTACACTGTTCTAAAAGTTACGTACTTCACTTGCATCTGAATGGAAATTGAATGAAAGACACGTTCTTACACTCAGGGAACCATGAAAGTTGTCATAGTTGCATTGATACTGTGCTGTGCCGTCATCAATGGTAAGAACGAAGTGCAATTTTAACATTTAAAAAACCTTCATGAAATACACTATCTTCGCTGTCTTCACTGCACCAAATCCGAAGAAAGTAGCTAACCATGAGCCGGTCATGGAGGCACCGCGGGCTCAGATCCCAGGTCAGCGATGAGCGTTTTCTTTCTACTTGGGCAGGGTTCTCTATATCTGGGATTCGAGTCCAAGGGGATCTTCATAATTATTTTTAAGACGTAGTTGAACTCATGGGAGTATTTTTGAGGATCAGCAATTCTTGCAATTCCTTTGATCGCACTATGTTTAAGAAACCAATAAACGTTTCTCTTCCTTTGCAAGATTTATGAAGTGGTCAATGGCTTGTTGTCGAAAAAGCAATAAAAAATAGAAACGGGATGTACAAATCCGTCTCCCTGTAGCAAGCTAGATTTGGTTGGTTTTCAGAGTCTTACTTTTTCAAGCACGGATGAATCGAGTATCGATAACTCTTACGATATATATTCAGCAATGGTCTAAAATGCTTCTTCTTGATATTATTTTATCCTTATAATCTGCTCAACCGTTTTAAGCGTATGGGCGCCCAATTGAACAACTGGACGAGAAACGCGTTTACAAACGAAATAATCCAGAGAAAGATTCAATACTGGTCATGAGAGGTAAATAAAAGATTGCTCTGCTCGTTCTTATGTTAATCGCAGCTCTCTTTAATAGTTTCATTAATTCGATAATACAGATAAATATCTTTTTTTTGGTTTGAAATTGTTTGTTAGTCTACCTATCTATTCCATTTCTTTTAAGCTTTGTTTGCTTGTTTACATGTTGAATTTTTGCGTATTTTGTTTTTAAATAAATTTCTGCTTCAATACTTTAGCATGGAGATTAAGTACTAATGAAGCATTGCTAGTCTTCAATTAATCCCCTAATCATGTTTCAAGCGCATGTAGGCATTCACTCCAATGAGGGAAGTGACGAAAGTTTAGTTAAAGAACCAGAGGAGGAAGAAGAAGATGAGGAAGAGTCACCCAGCGGAGACGAAGGGTCCTCTAACGAGGAACATCAATCAGAAAACGATGAAACAATCGATGATGCTGCGGACTCAAACAATGATCATCACGAGAACGAACACGATGATGAAGACGATAATGATGATGACGACGACGACGACGACGATGAAGATGAGGATTGATTTGCTTTATTACGTCACAGCTTCCTTAGGTGAACGTAGGGAATGGATAGTTGGAACAGAATCATAGTTGGATCAAGTCATTGTTTTTGTAATCACGTTTAGAAAAAGGTGTAATTACAGGCTAATTAAACTTGAGCGTTGTATGTCGCAGTATGTTGTTCACACAGATAATCTAACTGTAGCTGGGAAACATAAAACACAAAAAAGAACCTAAGTTGCCCACACCAGCGAAGCTCAGTTTGATTCACCATTACAACAAACGAAAGTAAATTATGCCACCCCTCCTTATTAAGATGGTCATAATTTCACATGGAAGCAACTCTAACTTGCCTCAGGTACTTAGTCAGCGGACCAATAGGCGAACGATCATTTATGATTGTTAGGGACGCAGCAACACTCACGGCATTTTTCCACTCGCTTTATTCGCTTGTCTCCGTTGCCTGACAACCTGGCAAACGGTCACCTGATCAAGTGATTATTTTCATTCCACGTTCTACGACAGAATTCTAAATTCCAAACGACGCATTAGCAGTCTGTGCTCCACAGTCCCCAAGAAAGAAAGAATGTCCACTTTTTAAATTCATTTTTGAAAAATGAGCCTTCAAAATCAATTCATGTCATCTAGGGTCTCCTTCTGAATTCTATAAAACAAGGGCAAGAAAATTTATTTACAAATGAAACAACCAGAGGATATAAATGTTTGCATTTGTTACGCAACAAAGGAACAAACTTGATTGTAACACATTTACATAAGTACGAGTTTGTAGCTTGTGAGATAATAGTCAATCTATAGGTTAAGGTAATTTAGTATTATCCACTGAGTTGATAACGTAAATGGCCACCGTTAAGAGTTTCAAAGCTGAAGTTTCAAGCGTTAGCCCTTCTTTAGGGTGAATGGAGGAATTGTGGGTTGTGTGTATGTTGATATGTAGAAATGCAGCTAAGCCATTGTTGGGAATAAGGTGACAAGAATACGAGAATGAATTAGTTGAATGAAAATCGCTCGTTGATATCGTGGGGATTAAGAGTGCTGAATTGAAAATAAATTTCCGTTCTGGGGTTTTGACAATCTTCTTTAAATAAGAATGGTTTTAGCTGACTTCGCATTTCGCGGCATTTCCTGGGCTGAAAATTGCTTGGTGTTCGAGACATATGGAACTCTTCATCCCCAGTGATACTTTGTCCAATTACATAGCACAACTACTGTACGTTGGCTTCACTATATCAGCACTCATCCTTTTATTCAACATTTCTGATTATTAAATTGGTCATCACCTACGAACGAGTAGAGGCACAGGCGGCCCAAGCTCCAGTTGTGAGATGATCATCTTGCGCAATAACAGTCATGGCGGAATTATAAGAGTTTGTATGGGAATATTTACGACCGCTCTAACGTATAAAATAATGCGTCAAATTCTCTAAAAAAATACCTCACCTTACTTTCACAGCGTATCGCTTGTTATATGACCGCTTACTTTGATGAAAAGAACGCATTTTAGCGAGTTGTCCATTTCGAGGTTTTCAACGTTCATAAGAAAAGCCCAAGGCTGAACACTCCATTTCCGAACGCCTGTTCCGAGAAGCGAAAAATCCAAGCTCAAAATGACCGGGCGCCCACAAATCCAACGCAGAATCCAAGCACATATACTGTAGTTTCATTCCAATTCACTAAAAACTCAATCTTCCCCGTGCAACCGACACTAAGTCGCAGTTTGCTTCAAAAATTTCCAGTTTAGAGGTTTCTAACAGCCCGCGGCCACATCAACCTTGACACACGACCGTTGAAAACCAGCTCGGTAACCCTACCTCCTTTTCAAACTGAGCTTTGCCGGGGACCATACCGTCAGTTATCGTCAATAAATTGTTTTAGAACCACGGGTCCCCTCAGTAGAAATCGATCAAGAGGCTTTTGTTTCGATCGGCCAATCGAATTCGCCTCCGGAAATGTTTACAAATTCAAAATAATTTACAGGCATAGTTGCAAACCGCACAGCTGATCTCGTAAATCTCGATAATTTCCTTTCAATTTCAGAAAGAAAAAATGTCCTCGGTAAAAAATAGTCTATTCCACGGTTGCAGCAGGGACGTAATCAATTCGAACTCGTATCTGAAATGGAAATCGTGGTAAGTATTGTTGCTGGATATCCGTGCGGACGAAACGAAATAACAGTTGTCTTGTTAGCAACATTAAACAAACTAAGTATGTCCAGATAGAGCTAAATTGAATACTGGAACAAATCCTTCCAAGGTTTTCCTCTGACTCCGAAAATGATCATTGGCCGATCGGCCGATCGAAACAATAGCCTCTTGATCGATTTCTACTGAGGGGACCCGTGGTTCTAAAACAATTTATAGACGATAACTGACGGTATGGTCCCCGGCGAGGCTCAGTTCAAAAAGGAGGTAGGGTTACCGAGCTGGTTTTCAACGGTCGTGTGTCAAGGTTGATGTGGCCGCGGGCTGTTAGAAACCTCTAAACTGGAAATTTTTGAAGCAAACTGCGGCTTAGCGTCGGTTGCACGGGAAAGATTGAGTTTGTAGTGAACTGAAATGAAACTACAGTATATGTGCTTGGATTCTGCGTTGGATTTGTGGGCGCCCGATCATTTTGAGCTTGGATTTTTCGCTTCTCGGATCAGGCGTTCGGAAATGGAGTGTTCAGCCTTGGGCTTTTCTTATGTACGTTGAAAACCTCGAAATAAACAACTCGCTTAAATGGGCTCTTTTCATCAAAGTAAGCGGTCAGATAACAAGCGACACACTGTGGAAGTAAGGTGAGGTCTTTTTTTTTTGAGAATTTGACGTATTTTTTATTCCTCAGAGCGGTCGTAAATATGCCCATACAAACTCTTATAATTCCGTCATGACTGTTATTGCGCAAGATGATCATCTCACAGCTGGAGCTTGGGCCGCCTGTGGTAGAGGTAAGCTGAAGGATAAGATCCATAATACAGCAAAAAAATCATTGCGACTTTACTCACTTTCCGTTTTCTCTATGCCTTTTTGAATAAGCCGCTGAATAGAAGCAAAAACATGAGAGACATGCACTTCCCTGTTAAATGCACGCGGGTAAAAAAGTACTAGGCCGACTGTGTATGTGTTTACTTGCAGAACAACTCACTAGGAGAGCAGTCAATGAGAAAGGCTATCATTATTTAACAAATAGAGAAGCCTTGACTGTGCTCTGTTCTGTTATAAAGCACGCAGGAAGCGGCTAGAGCACGAAAGAAGTGTAGGGAGAAACACGAGACGTAGTCTCCCCACTTCTTGAGTGCTCTAGCCGCTTCCTAAGTGCTTTATAACGGAACAGAGCACAGTCAAGGCTTCTATATTTGTTTTATAATAAAGAATCTGTTAAGTTCCCCAAGAATTACTTTCAATTACTTTTCAATTTTTCCGAAGATACGGGTCTCGACACTGCTAAAGTCCGATACCAGATCCTGGAAACAAAGACTAACAAGCTGGATTTAATGCAGGGAAGGTAAAGGATATATAAAAACACTTAAGAGCTGACAAGAATAAGCAATGTGCAAGTCATGAAAGTATGATACGTAGCACTTAGTAATGATTTGAGCCCGATTAGATTGCCTCTTAAACTGACTACATTCAGACAAATGTAAGGAACAACTGCGAAATGGAAATTCCGCAATAAAGACTATAGGCAGTCGAAGACTCCGAGGAAAATAAAACAAAGAAAACAAGAATAAAGAAAATCTTAAAATAATCACTCTTCAAAGCTATAAGACGACCTATTCGGATAACAAAACGTGTGAGAAAGCCGCATCATTAGTAAAGGATGTGTGATACCTATCATTACATAATGGAATCATTTCTTTTCCTTTTTCCTCCAAGAATACGCATTTAGACCTTATTTTTAATGATTTAAAAGCTTTTTAAATTATTTCTCAACATATAAATCCTCGTTCCTAAATGGCAGTATGCGGCCTTTCCCTACGTCTAGGAAGTTCGGTACTGAGCAATTACAAGCCATCGATTTCCCGGTACAGATGTGTAAGTTCCTCACGAAATTATGCACAGTTTAAATGTTAAGAAGTAGATATTTAGGGTTACTTAGTCCAATAGATTCCACCGATCACTGTAAGGGAACACTGCGGTACTGGTATCGCAGAGGTCGTGGGTACAGGACTGATATTTTTTCAGGCCTTATTTTCACTACTACTCAAGTAGCGTTCATTACTGTGAGGATCGCTTTCATATTCGCATAGTTGAAACTACTTCGTAAAAGCCTTTTCACTAGAGTTGGAGGATTCTGGTCCACTCCAAAGGAGATAATACAGCTGGGTTCAGAAGAAATGTATCTCAGGTCGTCACATATGCTTCATTTCCGACAGCAACAGGCACAATTTTCACACCCAGGTCCCCTGACACAAAATTTTAACTTTCCGTGCCTTAACAGACCTGGCCATGTAAAGTGGATGTATCGTTTGCGAATAAGAACAAAATCTGTGGAAAAATAAACATCGTTAACCCTGTGCACTTTTTATTTGCCACGATTTTCGATTCTTATAAGTCAAGGAAGCTCTTAGATAAAATGTTATTGTTTGGGTGAATCAGCCTACTGGAAGGTCCTCCAATTGTCCAATTTATGTCAAGGACACGATTTTCAATGTTGTCTCTTTTTTTTTGGGTGATGCATACTCTGCCGTAAGTAGCAGTTTCTGAAACTCGAGAGAGACCCACAGATGACAATTAGTTCGTAAATTAGCGTGCGTTCATTGAGAAATTAACTAATGGAAAGTCTGAACTGCATGAATAGAATAATGTTAAAGCCTTGCTTGAAGCGCAGCCTACGAGCTCCACTTTTAGTTCAAAATAACGAAAGACACACAAAGTTAATTTGTAATTCGTGTAGTGTGATCGTCCGGGTGAGTGTAGTTCTTAAAAGAACTGTTGTTGGTGACTGACGTTTCGACTATATGTGCGATAGTCATCTTCAGAGTCAAGTGAGGAGTAGTTGTCAGTCGATGATGTTATAAGGTCTGGTCTGTTGAACGTGATTGGTCTGTTTAGCCGTGATGTGATTGGCTGGAAGACTCGTGTAGAGTTTGTTAACAGTCATTGGTCGGTTTCGATCCGTCTGTTGTTTGTCGGTCTGTTTGTCGGTTTGTTCACGTCGTTAATGAGTCGTTTGTAAGGTGCTGGTAATTGTTGACATCTGTTGAGAGGCGTCTGTTCTAAGTTAGTGAACCAGCTTTCCAGAGTCAGTCGTTGAAAATAGTTTGTACTGTAGGTTAAGCATTTAGCAGAGTCCCAGTCGATTCTGTGATTAGTTTGTCGGTGATGTTCAGAAATGTGATTGTTTACATCGCCATTTCTAGTTGCTCGTTTGTGTTCAGTTAGTCGCGTGTTAAGGTTTCTACCAGTCTCACCAATGTAGGAGGCCTGGCAGTCGGAGCATTCGATCTTATAAATCGCTCCCTGTCTGTTGTTGGGTTCGTCTTTGTCTTTAACGTTGGTCGGCAAATGTCGTAAAGTAGTAATAGGCCTGTGAGCTACGCGAATGTTGTAAGGTTGTAGGATCCGCGCGATAGCCTCAGAAGTGCCTTTGATGTAGGGTATAGCAGCTGTAGTCGTGATAGATGTGGAGTCCCTGTTAGTTTCTGTAGTGTCGGTCACCCTGTGAGTGTTTCGTCTAATGAAGTCAGTGTTGTAGTTGTTTTTGTCAAAAACACGGTCAAGGTACTTGTTTTCGTCAGATAAACTGTCCAGTGTGTTGCAAACAAGTTGCGCTCGTCTTGTCAATGTCTTGATAGTCGTAGCTTTGTGGGAAGTCGGGTTGTAGGATGATTCGTCAAGAAGTCTGTCGGTATGCGTCGGTTTTCTGTATATTGTTGTTCGTAGTTCGTTGTTGTTTCGGCCTACCAAACAGTCGAGAAAAGGAAGCTTGCCGTCTTCTTCGATCTCCCTGGTAAACTGAATGTCGGTGTTTTGTTCGTTAAGGTGATTGTGAAAGGCGTCAATTTCGTCTTTGTGTACGGCGGTAAATGTGTCGTCAACGTGGCGTAACCAAAGCGGTATGGTTTGTCGGCAAGTTGCAAGGGCGCGTTCCTCGATGTTTTGCATCACAATTTCTGCGACAACAACAGAGACCGGCGACCCCATAGCTGTTCCGTGCAACTGCTTGTAGTGTTTCCCCTTGTACTGAAAGTAAGTCGATGTAAGGCAGAGGTTCAGCGGGCGGTCAGCGGTCAGCGATGGCGGTCGGTCAACTAATTTTTAGCTCCGTTCTTACGTTCACTTTCCTCGTGTTTTTACTGTTCAGCTGCTTGAACAATCTAAGCCACTACTCTAATTGGCGGTTTTCCTCAATTGGGCATGGATTTGACACACTGGGAAGCGCCCCAGAACCTTCTTCGATGTCTTATCTCGATCCTAGTAGTTTTTGCCGAATCCGCCATTTTGGATTGAAATCATGGTACATAAGAATGAAGCGAAGGCGGTTTCTCCGAAGACGGCTTCTGTACTCAGCTAACGGAACAGCGTCTTTTAACCCATCTCTCCTGGAAAACAATCTTAGCGGCGACATTCATCCACATCCTGGACCAAACTCTACTTCTAATTCTTCATCTACATCGACGAACACAAATATTAGCTTTCCTTGCAACACGAAGTCAAACATCAGGATTGCTCATTTAAATATCCGCTCCTTGAAGTCCAGGGAACACTTCACTCTGCTAAAGGATTCCGTTGTCTCAAATAATTTCGACATCTTTACGATATCAGAGACTTGGCTGGATTCTTCAGTCAACAACGAGAGCATTCATATTCCAGGCTACACTTTGTATAGACAAGACCGTGGCCCGCACAAACCTGGCGGCGGACTATGTGTTTACATTAAGAAAAACTACAAAGTTTCATCACTGGAGAATGTATCCTCAGTTTCTGATAATAACTTTCAGCAATTGTGGCTAAAAGTGCAAAGTCGCTGTTATAAGTCATTCGTCATCTGCACAGTATATCGACCACCGAGTACTCCATTAAATTTTATAGATGATCTTGCCAACAGTCTTATCGAATCCCTCCTGTCAGGTCTTGATGTCATTATATTGGGTGACCTCAATTGCAACCTCCTTCAAGATAACGCAGAATCCCGTGCTTTAAACGATTTTTGCTCTACTTTTAACCTCACCCAATTAATCAATCAACCAACCAGAGCCACGGAGAATGGGAAATCGTTAATCGATGTTGTGATGACCACGAATGAGAAACTAATTGCTTCAAACGACGTCCTTATGTCAACTATTAGCGATCACAATCTTGTTTACATCTCGCTGAAGTTAAAAAAGCCAAGGATTAAGCCCCGTTACGTCACTATTAGAAGCTATACTAATTACAGCGCCGACAATTTCCTACGTGATTTGTCATATGCGCCTTTTCACATAATAAGCCTATTTGACGATTTCAACGATCAAGTTGATGTATTCAACGAACTGTTCTTGGAAGTACTAAGTCAACATGCTCCAGTCAAGAGGGTTAAAATTAGATCTAAACCCAACCCCTTTATAACACCAGAAATTCGTCAACTAATGAGAACGCGCGACCAATGGCGCAAACTTGCGGGAAAAACAAATGACCCTTTCCACTGGAACGGATACAGATTTTTTCGTCAAGAAGTGAAAAGGGAGATTCGTGTGGCCGAAAAAGTTCACGTCAGGACTCAGATCCTGGATAGCAATGGAAATTCTAACTCAATTTGGAAAATCATTAACCGGTGTCTACCACGTAAACAACAAGATAGTTTTATGGCTTCTGAGGATCCCACTGGGTTAGCTAACGAATTAAATGATTTCTTCACTTCCGTCGGCAGTATTACTGCTCAAAAAGCCAGGGACTTATCTTTACATCATGGACTTAATGTAAATTTGGATGTGCCGACTCCTTTACACATATCCACCGACGTTAGCCCCGAATTATTCGTTCTCCATCAAGTCACGGAAAATCAGGTAGAAAGGGTGATTAGAAGCCTACCATCTAACAAAGCTCCTGGAATGGACAAGATATCTTCTAGAATTCTTAAAGACAGTTTACCCAGTACGCTAACAACAATTACCCACATTGTGAATAACTCCTTTGTTACCAACACATTTGCACGTGCATGGAAAACAGCAGAGGTTACACCTATTCTCAAATGCGGTAATCCAGATGTCCCTAACAACTATCGCCCCATCTCATTATTACCAATAGTCTCAAAAGTCACTGAAAGGTTGGTACATGGACAACTTATGGAGCATCTAATTAGAAATAATAAACTGGCAGCACATCAGAGCGGAAATAGAAAGCTTCACTCGACAGAAACCGCTCTGTTGTACGTTACAGATCAGTTGCTCCAGGCTATGGATAACAAGAAAGTTTCCATCATGGTCTTATTAGATATGTCTAAAGCATTTGATAGTATTCGACACGACATCTTGTTATCCAAGCTACAAAATCTCGATTTTTCCCAGGGTGCGTTGAATTGGTTTCAGAGTTACCTTTCTAACCGACAACAGTGCGTTCGAATCGGTGACGCAGTTTCTAAAGTACTCCCACTTGAGTTCGGAGTTCCGCAAGGCTCTATTTTAGGTCCGGTTTTGTTTACAATCTATGTTAACGACCTCCTTTCTGTTCCTAAACGTTGTCTATCTGCCTCCTATGTTGATGATTGTAAATTGTATTTGTCCTTTTCACCTGCCGAATTACCCACGTCCATCCTCGCCTTAAACGAAGATCTTACGAGAATATCTCAGTGGTGCTGTAAAAACTCTCTTTTGATTAATCCGGACAAAACTAAGGTTCTAGCTGTTGGATTACCACAACTTTTAAAGAAACTGTCATCATTCAGTATAACACTTTTCGACAAAGAAATAACACCTGTGCCTGTCGTTAAGGACTTGGGTGTTCTTCTCGACACACACCTCAGTTATAACCAACATATCACTGAGATTGCCTCTAAATGCCTTTTTAAATTGTACCAAATTAACAGAATCAAGCACCTCCTGGATAGGAAAACACTTCTGTTAGTAATAAATTCATTGGTCTTTAGTAAACTCCAATATTGTTCAACTGTCTGGAGTAATACCAGCAGTAGCAATATTGACAAGTTACAAAAAGTCCAAAACTTTGCTGGGCGAATTATTCTGGGACTAAGAAAGTATGACCATATTTCGGATGGGTTGCGATCGTTGAAATGGCTTCCTATTAGAGAGAAACTCATTCTAAATGACGCTACTATGATGCACAAATGTATTAACAAGCTTGTTCCAGACTATCTTGCTGATATGTTTAAATCACGTTCTCAAGTCCATAATAGACAAACTCGATCATCTGGTGCTTTGGATATACCTTTATGTCGCCTGTCAACAGGGCAGCGCTCCTTTGCTTTCAGAGGAGCCAAACTCTGGAACTCCTTAAATGATAACATTAAGTCCTTAAAATGCCCCAGGAATTTTAGACGTCATCTTGCAAATGTTTTATTAAGTTGATATATTATATTATTGATATATATTTTGTAATTATAATATTATTGTATTTACATTCTCAATCAATTTATATATTTGTATTTTTTTTTTTTTTTTTTTATTCTATTGAGCTGAAAAGCCCACTTAGGGAGCATCAATAAAGTGTGTATTATGTATTATGTATTAGGTTAAGTAGGTCCATAATGTCTTTTGTCGGTAATGGTAGTGCATCAGTAGACTGTTGGATGGCGGTTTCAGTACACTGTAGAGCCAATTGAAGTGGAATACTGTTCAAGGTGGCTCGAAATAGTTGCGTGACTATCGACTAAATTTTGCTATATTCGCTTTCATTTCATGCGTAACAAATAAGAATTGAAAAGAGAATATTCGATTTCAGAAAAATGTACTTTATACTCTGTTGTACTAGCGATATATTTCTTGGCATAAATTTCGTTCTCTTGTTTTCTTTTTTGTTTGAGGTTGATTTGGAAAAGGCACTTACAAAGTGCCACATTTTTCAACGAGGACCCCACTAGAACCCTTCCAACCTCTGTGTACTGGGGAATCTATGTAAACAGGAACTTCTACCAAATCAATCGTCAATCCGGTGGTCGATGTTTGAACTCCTTGCCTTTTCATGATGCATTTGCTATTAACAACCAAATTGTTCCAATCCCCGACCTAACGAGCGAGGAATTTTTTCCGCTTCTGAATACATTCCAAGCCATCCATAATGCAGTAATTAATCGTGACATCTGCTCTCCATAAAATTTATAATCTTCAGAGATATTTCAACAGATGCTATCTTGAGATTATTACAGAGAACAGGACTCGAAATGAGAAATTCATTTCAAAGTTCTTTGCTACATAATATCACAATTGCTTTTAGTAAACCATTTATTGAAGTTTTTGTTGATGCTGTGAGATTTTTTTTAAAATTTTGCGTCACTTGGACCGTAAAGCCTTGTGTTCTTAATCTAATCCCTTCGTGTAGTAATTTCTGCCGATAGAACTGCAGTGAATGTTTGAGCACGGAAAAGCGGACTTACAGGGTAATATAATTAAGATTTGTACTTTTACCTTTTACAAGCATATCTGAAAAACAGGAACAGGAAGTTAACATTTTCTAAGCCAAGCCACTTCATTAACGGATATGACGCATTAGTCATTTGTTGGTTAAGTACCTAGTCAGTCAAGGTCAGCGATTTTTCCTTGTCTAAGATTGATAAACAAAACCTTAATTATGCAAATAGCAGCCGACCAGTGGTATAAAAGAAATGTTCATAAAGCAAAAACGAAAAGTTACTTTAAACGTGCAGTCGATGCAGTAAAAGTTAAGAGAAAAGAGTCTAACACAAAAAGACAGTGCATCCTTTAATTATTACAATAAGTTGATCCTGAGCGTACTGATCGCAAAATTTTGAATTGGGAGTCGAAGGATTGCTTAAGGTAAGGATTTAAAGATGACTTTTAAAGCACTATTTTACTTCCAGAGCAATCCTGTTTATACCTAAGTTGAGCTATCAACGTACTTTTTGATACTCTTTGGCCCTCAACAATCGGTATTTAACGATTTAATGTTGTGAAAAGCACTCAAACAGCTGAGATTATCGCCAATCCTTATCCCCTTTAAATTACGATTAAAATCAAAGCGTTATCTTGAAAAACGTTTTGATTTTCCTTCCTTTGGTATTGACAAGTTATGACGCTTGAATTAACAAATAGAGAAGCCTTGACTATGCTCTGTTCTGTTGTAAAGCACGCGGGTATGTTTGATGATTCCTGTCTATAAAAATCAAGAGCCCATACAGCGGCTAGAGCACGAAAGAAGTGTTGGGAGAAACACGAGACGTAGTCCCCACTTCTTGTTTGTTTTATAATTTTGTTTTATAATAAAGAATCCGTTAAATTTCCCAAGCAAACTCCCAAGCATTAAAATATATTGAAGTTCACAGGGCAACCAGGTGGATAATCAGACATAGTTTGATGCTACTCTGGTTTGCAAATTTAATGAATGCAACCGAAGAAGTTACAATTCATAGACCCAACGTTTCGACACTCCTGTCTAGTGCCTTCATCAGGGGTGATTTAAACGCTGCAACAAGAGGTCCTTTTATATGATCACTTATTAGCGGCCTTTTTTCTGACGAGGTGTAAATAGCCGTCAGGAAGCAAACTGCTATCGTCACGACCAAAGAGCAGTCAAGAGCACAGTCAAGGCTTCTCTATTTGTTAAATCAATACTTCTTGCTCAACCAATATAATTTCGTGTCGCTATGCTCGAGCAAATTGATAGTTTAAAATCACGACACTGGCAAAATTGCCAGCAATTACAAACATCTGAAAGAACGGTATAAGCGAAAGAGACTTCTTGAACTCCAGGAAAATAAAGTTTAATGTTGTAAAGAAAAATTCTATTTTCTGCCTTGACTGAATCTTTAGTGAAGCTCCAGAAGAAGCTGTTTGCTGGTCCTAGTGTTCAAATCCAAATAATTATCCTTTCTTGTCGAAACACAATAAGAAGCAATCCAAGATTCCATCTTTATACGAATAACCCTTGCAGGAAACAAATTTCAAGGACGTAACTACCCCGACAGCAAAATCGTCATTTTTCGAAGAAAGAGTCACGAGAGTGGAAATAACAGCGGGAGATAATCACGTGGTATATTAATTTAATAAAAAGCGACTTTGCATAGCACAAATTAAATAATTCAACTGTACATTTAATGGAAAAAACAATAATAAAAACAATTTTCGGTTAAAATACTCTGACTCGTCCTGAGGTTTGGGGAAACTTTAAAATCTTGCAATTTTCAGGCTCTAGGGTGCAGAGGAAACTTTACGCAGAGGAAGAACTGTTTAAGCCTTTCCAGACAATTCAGCACTAACGCCTTTGAGATAAAACAACCAAATCATGGCGGGCGAAGAACGTGGGAGTGAAGAAGATATCTTTACTCGTATGAGTACCTTCGTCAATAAAAAAGTTACAAAGGCCACAAGAGGGTAAGACGAGCATGGTAGGCAAATAACATTCTCTGCAAGCCCTCGTGATCCAGATCAAAGTAGGATGTAGCTTTGCCACAAAAGAATAGACTTGACACTTGACAACGCAGGCTGTTTATAGTATAACGATTACTTTTTGTGAACTCTCACAAACTGATAAGATGATACCAACGTTAATCAAGGCATATTATATCCCATTAGTGCTCAAGAATTTATGAACCGTCATTTTCATGTACGAGAGGAAATAATTCCATCGGAAGAAGGTTAGTGTTTTCGTTTTTTGTTTGGTTTTTTTATTTTAAGCTTGGTACACCCATCGATCGTATTCCTCGTTTGTAGTTGATAGATATTTAACCCATTGACTCCTAGAAGTGATTAACAAGTAACTTTATAAAATAATTCAAATAGTACGCGCGCTCTGATTGGCCATAAAACCATTTTACATGAGCGTATGTAAACACGGTTTATCATCCTGAATCTTCTCGCGGAGTTCTCCCTGCTATTTATTTAGCAGTAACTCAGTTTCTTTAAGTTTGTTTTGAGTACAGTCATGGAAGAAGAAGATTTTCTTAATTTTTCTTTGGAGTTTAATTTTTCCAGTATTCAAGAAACGGCCGAAAAGCCAAATGAACAACAACAACAAGCACGTCGCTTTCCTTCGTTGCAAGAAGAGGCTCTTTCATTAGTTATTTTATAATAAAATAACTCGATAAGCTGGAAACCACTCCGCTTGGTGTCGTGGTTTCCTACGCTTATCTCGTGTTCTCCCAACCTCCCGCGTGTTTACATCAGGCTATGTAAACACGGAAACCATTTTACATTTCTTCATCTTCATACAATATCCATCCACCATCCAGCAAACAGGTAATGGGAATACTCTTATCTTGATCTAACGCAAAATTCTCGTAACTTATTTACAAGAACATGTCTTGCAACTGGAGGGGAGAATTAATAACCAGATCTCTGGAGTTAAAGGGTTAACTGAAAGTTAGTAACGAGAATTTGGTTACAAATCAATGATACTCTTTACTGAAAATTTGCGTTTTACTTTATGGTATTTGATTTTGTAACGTAAAGTACATAGGTCATATCTGAATCCAATCGGTTCAAAACTTAACTTTCAAAATTAGGTCAAATACAAAACCTTTATGTAGAGGGTGCGTTTCAAGTGAGTAAAGAAATAATACCTAAATTCAAAAGCTTTACACCTATACTCGTATTGAAAATCAGGTTTTTAGCGGTCTCTTTCTTAAAGAGCTAAGAGAACACATGAAAACTGATTCCTTCCCGCCATTATCCTAGTTTTCAAGGTTTAACAAAAAGCAAAAAGCAAACGTACAATAATAAACTGTTTGTGGGATCTTCAAATTGTTTTTCACGTTTCAAGTTTCACGTTTGTAAACGTGATCCCAACCTTAAATCAAAACCGATTTTCGCATAATACACTGCGGCCTACAGCACAAAATTATAATTACAAATATTTCGCCAAAGACCTACATTAAGCGAATCGGAGCTCGAAAGTACCAAATATGATGATTTAAAATGAAATTATTACTCAGACTACCAAGAATCTTCCATCCCATGCCATCCCCGCTCGAATGAAAAAAGGCCAATGTCAAAATATATTTTTCTTGTTCATAGTAGGTTTGAGTCATACAATAAAGCCGCCTAATTATGACTCGGAAAAAGACGATGAAGACGGTCATGAAAAAGAGATAAGTGAAGGTATTAAAATTTTCTTTAAAAGTTGCTTCTTAGATGTATGTTTTCCAAGAAAACTGAGTATTGGTGTCGAATGTTACAACGCCAATTCGTAAGTTTGACGATTCCTGTCTATAAAAATCAAGAGCCCATACAGGTGCAAATAGATGAAAATAATCGCTCAGGTCCGACAACGTTTCTTTGACAATCGTAAGGCAAAAAGAGCAGAGAAGGTGTCCTTAGAAAGAAATGTGTGAGTTTGCAGCGATCCTAGTTTTCAAAAACTTTAGATCAATGTCACTGAGGAACTGCGCTTAGATTTTGTTTGACTGCCATTTTTAAAAGTATCATAAGATGCTTCTTTGTGGGTGTCCATCTTGGGAGAAAATGGTGAAGCACTAACATGTTCAGCTCAATGGTCAGTACACCCTCTCACCTATCTTTTGAGGAACACTCTAGTTAGGTAGTCTGTTGGTAAGGATTCTCCAGGTAAAAGAGGACGACAGTAAATCCTTTGGGATGCAAACAGAATCCATCCTCCAGACGTTGCCAGACCATCCGATGTCATCCGTCCGATCAATATTTCACGAAAGCAGTCGAAAATGTGTATATTTACGATAACATCACGACTGGGAAGATATTTATCAACATAAATAAGCAGAAAAAGGATTTCAGTCTAAAACTTAGAGGATTTGAACCACTAAGCACAAAAGTGGTAAGTATTGTCGAGAGAGAAAATTTCTCCTAAACGACTTAGCATGTCATTTCATTCATCCACAGCGCTAGCTGAGACAAAAATTACTAACATCTTTCATGAGACTGCGGACAAGATAACGGAAACCATCACCGTCGACAACCTTTTTCAGTGTCGAAATCCCTTCACAAAAGCTTTTGAGGTAAGTGACTTTCATAACACCTTTGGCCAAAAAAAATGGTTTTTCTTTTTCAATAAAAGTTGAAAAAATGTTAATTTTTTAATACAATAGGTTTCTGCAAAGCTACGGGAACTAGCCAAAACACGCAATGAAAATGTGGTTCTTCTCAACAATTTGGCAGAAAAGGTCGAGGACTTCTCTGTTACACTCATGGACCAAGTAAACACTGAAGAGGAAATAAAAATCGATGTTCACGAAAAAGAAAATATGGATACCTACGCATGTCTACTTGACAGTATAACAGAGTCCGCAATACGCCACGAACAGAAGAAGGTTAGGGAAACCGTTTCATTCATATGTTGATCTTATTGTTGTCAGTGTTGCTTTTATCGTTGTTGTTATTGTTGTTGAGTATATGTGAACAATATGAAATGTCCGTTTTATGATTTAGAAATTAGATAGATAACGTTAGGGCTGTGGCTCAGGTTCAAGATCTAGATTGCCATAGACAAAAGCAACCTTGCACATAAAGAAATCTAGAGATACTGAATGAAGAACAACTAAGTTGCGACGCGATTTTGCAATCACCCTTTCAAAATGGCAGCTATTCTTCTTCTAACTGAAAACTTTGCATGCTCTAATTTTTATAAATTGCAATGTTACGCAGTTTGTCTCGCATCCACTGACATACAGACTGGTGAACCAGAGATGGAACTATGGTTTGCCGTCGCACTACCTTGGGGGATGGAAGCTTGTTTTGCTGTACATATTCACCATAATCGAGACGACCTTAACTCCTCTTCTGTGTCCATTCATCGCATATGTGTTCTACATGGACCAGATATCCAACAGTAAGCGTACAGAGGAGGAAAAAGAAAAAGGAAAAACCGAAAAGCCCCTTCGAGGTCTGTATGTTCTCTACACAGTGGTAAGCAAAGAAGAAAGTCACTCAAGAGTTTTAATGATATTGATAGTGGGAATGAATTTAAGCGTAGTCTTGCCCCTTTGAGAAATGCGAAAAAGAAAGCATAGAAATCAGCTTTTTATTCATTTGTTTGAAAGTGGAGAATGAGGTAAAGAAACCATTGCGATTATTCTAAAGGAACAAATGCATAAATTCAACAATTCTTCAGTGTTACAGACGCCCGACTGAACTTAAATTATGCTGCTACTTGTATGTGTCCCTGGCCGACCTTTTAGTGACTAGGAATCGATGGCTTTGGAAAGGCGTTATGAAGTATTTGCGATTATTCTCAAGGAACAACTGCAGAAATTCAACAACTCTTCAGTGGTACAGACGTCTGACTAAACTTAGATTAAGCTGCTACTCATATATGTCCCTGGCCGTCCTTTTAATGACTAGGAATCGATGGCTTTGGAAAGGCTTTATGAAAAATTTCACAGAGTGAGAAAATCTTTCCAATTATTCTTCTTTCTTGCAGATAAATACTTAAGCTACTTGACGACACCTTTCGTGATCTTTTTGAAGGACAAACTCAGTCAATTTGTCTTCATAGTGCTGCACTTAAGAATTTCCGTCCTACCATCTTCTGTTTCCGCGAAGACAGAGGAATACCTAATCCTGATATTTTATGTTGGTTCTTTGCTGACTGAGTTCCAACAGTACAGAACATCTCAGTCTAAAGTTTATCTACGGTAACAAAAGTTCCCTATTTTATCATTTTATTACCTTTTTACATAATCTACTCTTTTCCCTACTTTCCTTTTATTTTATTTTTTGGTTCTTTCTTGACTGTGTCTCGCTAACTCAAGGCAAACCTCGTCTCGTCCTCCTGTAGATCTTCTTTAGTAATTATAATTTTCGCCGCATTCATAACCTTTAGCAAATCACTTGAATATCAACTTCAATGCAGATAAAGTAAATTATTTTTAATTCTTTTGCAAAGTTCGTAAAAATAGCATTAATTTTGTTTAAAATTTTCAAATTGGTAATCAAACATAATCCGACATTCAATTAAGCTCCCAAAGAAGATTTGGGTTTATTGAAAATGTTCTTTGAAGGAGAAGGCAGATCTACCATATCAATTCAGAGACACATAACTTAGAAAAACTTCAAAATAGTAAATCTACCAAGGTTATCTACTGGTTTAACTTTTTGATAGAAAATTTGATAAGAACGTGGTAGCACATTTTCCTGTATTCATCTGGCATGTTTATATACTGATATTACGCTAAATACTCTTTTCTTTTATCTATCCATAATTCTTCTCTTTTCCTGTGGTAAGATGACTGCAGATATGTTTATATTTGACAGAAACAAAACGTGACCTCCAAATATTTTATTCTTTCCAGGAACATGTGGAATTACGTTGATGTAATGACCCTCTCACTACATGCATTGATATTGGTTCTTCGTATCATTTCGATCTGCCTCGGAGGAGATCCTTACCATAACCGATTGCTGGAAGTGGTCAACCACTTTTATGGCATCACCACTCTGCTCCTTGTACTGAGGTTCTCAAGTATTCTGGAAGTAAACAAAACGGTCGGACCTCTTCAACTTGCTCTGTTTCGAATGTGCATCGACTTAGCAATTATTTTGATTCAATTCTTTTTTGTTATTGTGGCATTTTCTGTGGCTATCACCATGATCTACACTACAGAGATGTCCTACTTGATTCCCACAGGACAAAAGAAGATCAACGGGACTCATTTTGACGGGTCAGTGAACTCTGCTGCTTCGTTCATTTACAAAGATTTGTTCGTTAGTCGGGTTGTTTTTTTGGATCATTTACAACAAATCACTAGCTCTGCCAATTTTCAATTCCTAACCGAAGCCGAAAGAACATTTTGTCTCTTTTCAAGTTGTTCCTCACCACTTAAATTAGTTTTTTTCAGTTGTAATTTCCTGGTTTTCTCTTTATGACAGCTTTTGCGCAGAAGGACGAACAGCTTGGTAAGTTATGGTCCTTAGGAATCAACATGTGCACGTTCAAAGTCGAAGCTTTTTTTTAAAATTGATTTCCTGCCATTGAGAATAATCAGAATTCAAAGATGCAACAGACTTTCATTGCATCAAGTACAAGCTTCAACGGGAGCATGAAAATACCACTTCCCACATTAACGTACATCACAAATATTGTGATGTACGTCGTGGACTTTCGGATTTTGGTCAACTTAGTATTTTATGAAGAACTCCCATATAAGCAAAAGCTGAAGTGGCATGCTGTTTGGATAATTAAGAAAAAACGTGGCCGAGAAAACCAACTACTCTATTTTCATTTTTAAGCTTATTCAAAGCATCCACACATCTTGTATGGTCTGTCTTCGGTCTCACTAATCTCGAGACCATGGAATCTCACGGAGAGTTGTCCTCAGCCGTAGTTGGTGTTCTGTACGTGTTGTTCTTGATTCTGTCAGTTATTATGCTAATCAACATGCTTGTTGCATTGCTCACAAACACCTATCAGAAGGTCGAGGTAATGTAATTGCTTTTTTGTTTTATGATCAAGTTTTGAGTTTCTATACTACTGTCTGATTGGTTGTGTTAATTTCAGTGTCCAATCTCTTCATCGAGCAACATAAAGCGAAGTCATCTCAAGAAAAACAAATGTTATTTTGGAGTAATCATAAGTAATTATAATTGTGTTCAAACCATGTTCAAATCATTATTCTAATCGTCTTGCTTTTAACTTTTAATTCGAATGCTCTGATATCTTTCTACTACAATCGAATGAGATTTTAAAACTGTTGAATGCGTATCGCTTTCTCTTTAGACGAATGCGGACGTAGAGTGGAAGTTTTCACGTGCAGTAGTAGCCGATGAGTACAGAAGATTTCATCCCATTGTAGTTCCATTCAATATCATTTCTTTTCCCGCTTGCCAATGCTACATCTGGAAATGTGAAGACCGCCGAGAAAAGGTGTGAACGAATACAAAAGCCAAATCTCTTTCTCACCTTTTTAGTAAGCGAAGACAAAGGGTGTTTATAGAAAGCATTAAGATGAAATAAGTCAAGGCATAGACTCCTGTGGGGAGTGTAGTGGAGGCCAGTTGACCAATCTTCGAACTGAGATTACATGAACTTCGCCCGTTTGTAAAGAATAGTCTTTTTTTTCACAAGCCAGTGCTAGCACGATCAACCTACTTGTCAACAACGTAAATTGGCGTTTGCGCTATCGTCTGAGTTTTAAACGTTTTCGCAGGCGTGCCGATTTTCTTTATGGATCACCAAATCAAAATACGAAACAACTGCAATTTAAACAGTATTAACTTAAATATTACTCTCTAAAATGCAAATGATCAAGATGGGTCTTAGGCGCACTGTCTTCGCAAAATAGGAGTTTAGAAATTCGTTTAAACTATGACAAGATGGTTCGCCTGAGTACCAATTTTGCTCCCCTTCCTTGCTGCTTTTCCTTGCTTTTAGAAGGTAAACGTAACCACATATCTTCTCTCTTCCTTAATACAATTATAGTGCATCGTTATCACCTGTCTTCCATACATGTTTGCACAAGTTCAATATAAAGACCTTAATGCGTTGTGGATTCCTGTCGATAACTGCTTTATGGCGAAACTTTGCGGGGAAGCTTATCGGAGATTTGTGTCAAGAACATAAATTAAACTTTGTGGTTTTATCTCTGACTTCAGACGGCTAAAGATCGACGCAGAAAGTATATCAAGTTTTATGATGAAGAACTTTTCCCTGTTATTAAGAAGCGCTATCAGGATAAACACGGCCTTTTATTTCCATTGTCAAGTAAGTAGAGGACTGAGGAAAGAGCAATCCTTTCCTGAAAATATATATGACTGCTTTTAGGCCACACCACGAGTTTGCATTTTCATATCTATTTCTCTTACTTTTTTCTTGGCTGTTTAAAATAAAACGTTATAGTATTTGCCCAGTCAGGCCTTTTTGGGGGGATTTAAGCATTCTGATTGGTCCTCTACCTCAAGGCAAACCGTGGATTGAAACCGTGCTCCCCAACAAGTTCGGTTTTGATTGATAAGAGGTTTAGACCACGACTAATATTCTAATGTTCACCTGGATTTCAACGAATGGATGTTTAACTCTCTTAACTGTATCATTTCAAGAGTATGGGCATCATTATAGTTATGCCAAACTTATTATTCTTTTGTTTCAACATTCTCGCACCTGTCAGACAGTATCAAATGAATAAGAAAACCACAGAAAACTGCATATAGGACGTTGTTTTGAAGAGTCGAGTTAAAGATAATTGGTTAAAACGTTTCTAAACATCAATATTAATTTTATGAAAAAGCGATGTTAATCGTGCGGTGGCACACGACCGCAATTTTCCCATCTTATTAAAGACTTTTCATTTGTTGATTTATGCTTTATACAATTCTACGAAAATATACAACTGCCTAAATTCCATCTACCATAGCTCCTTAATCTCTCCCCTTTCTCTCGAGGTGTGTCCATATCTACATGCATCTTTTACCTCCCTCTTCCGTCCAGGTATAATACTAGAATCCATTCTATTTGCAGCTGAAGAGAAAATTGACAAGCTTCAAAACGATTTGCAGAAAATGGTGGAACATTTACAGACCTTTATGGAGGTGAATGACCAACATAAAAGTCAGGTAAGAAGTAATCTATGCTTTGATTTGCAAACATTTCAAAAAAATTCCGTTTTATATTGTGTTGTTATATTTACTTTTTATTTTGTTGTTGTTGTTTTCTTTTTATGTTGCTCTCCTCTTTATCTAGCGTTTTCTCTACTCCTGTGTCTATCGCTCTCCTTCGTCAGAGCGATGGAGGAAGGAGCTAACGCTCGAAACGTCAGCCTTTAAATTCTTTAAGGTGGCCAATTTACGTTATCAACTCAGTTGATAACACTAAATTACTCTGTCATTCTCTACCACCGACGTAGCACCACGGTTTCTTTGGAAACTTACCCCTTTATTCACTTGCTTGTTTTAGTTCGGCTATGTTGATTTTTTTGTTTGCTTTTCTTTTGTTTTTCGGCTTTAATTCCATTATTTATATCTTTTTCGTTGTTAATTGTTTGTAATTATTAGTTTTTCCTTTAGTAAACTCTCTGGAAAAATAGGAACAAATTTTCTAACTGTGTCTTTTCATGGTTTCTTTTTAAAATAAACTTTGTAAACAGACCCCATGTCAAGTACAACAATCAGATGTTTCCCAACGAGAGTACGCGTGCTACCAGTCCGCAGTTTGACAGGAAAGCGACGACAATTACGGAAAGGCACCTGAGATTTAAGAGTGATTTTGCTGAATAGGAGGAGGATTCTTATTGCAACCTTTTAGCTTGACCAGTTTTATAGGCTATAGTGATCATCGAGTCAGATGAAAGGGAAGGTTTACTCATCTTTTTTTAATAAAATTTTCTTGATATGAAAACAATTATTACGAATGTGATTTCTTATCTTAAATAAACAAATATCACTGTAATGCTAAAAACTCAGTGATATAAGTATAAAGAGACACTTTTTGAATATATCTCATTTGCGGATGTAACCATGGGGAAGGGGGAAGATAAAACTTTCTTCGGATACAATTCGATGCTACAGAAACTTTCGCAGGTTTCTAAGTCGAAAGCTTTTGTCAATTAGAGTACACATACACCACACGTGTGCTCTAAAACTTTGAAATTTAGTGGCCGCTCCTAGATATTTTTTTAATTAGCGCACCCAACAGTTTCAAAACATTTGTTGTTTTATAACTATGGCCACTGGAATTTCTACACTATACATCGACACGGTAGAATCTCGAGCCTGATTTGCAAATTTGAAAATAAATGTGTCGTATAGTTCAACAAAACAAAATGGATTCCCTTTCGTGTTTGATATTATCACGACGAGTCACTAAAATTTTTACTATGAGAATTTTGGGCGTTTGCAACACTCTCGCTTGCTGCCTGATTTTCATACCGACAAAGCAAAACGGGTCTGGTGGTTAATTCCGTCGTACGAGTAGAGAGTTTGCTCGCTGTCATAGATCGATTTTGATAACGGAACGAGCAATTAATTTTACTTTTTTTTAACAACTATTCACCGAAGTATCGGAGGCTAGTGGTCGATATTTACCGAGTTACGAAGCGGCGTGGTAAATATCCACCACTAGCCACCGACACCTAGGCGAATATGCTGAAACAGTGAGATAATATAGCACAAACTTGAATTATTTTAACTCATTTATTCCGGCAACAATCACAATTTTTCCGGATATAAATCTAGCGCGATTTACTCGGAGGCGAATAGCAAAGGATATTAAGAGTCTGAATAGCCAATAAGAGCGCTTCAAACGCTATCCGCTGTTTTAGTATTTCATAAATAATGATACACAGCTACATGGAATCTTATTTGCGTAATGAACCGATCAATGTAGTGACAAAGTGACAGAAGAACCCCCTTCCCTTGTGATGTGATTATCTACAGATAAGGGTCATAGACCCATTCATCCATTCATTTGCATAGCTCGAACATGAAAACTTCGTGCAGCATCGCTTTGTACACGTATTCACACGAGCATTTTTTACACTTCTTCCAAAATCCCCCAAATAGGATTACGAAAGATGTAATTTGTGCCTTGTTGTGTAATAAGGTTTCGTTCTCGTTTAAATTTATTTAGTTATTTTTTTTTCTAAAATCTTGTTATGTTCACACCAGGTTTTACTTAGAGCCGTACTTGCATACTTCCTTAAGTAACTGTTATCTACTTGTGTATCTCATGTTATTCATAGGATACCCTAAGACCCAGAGGGTGGCACCATTGCTTTAGTTAGGGGTACACGTTCCTCATTTTTTTCCACCTGCTGGTTTTTAGGGTTTTCGTGTTCGGCTTGGTTTATTTAGTTTTTTTTCCATCGTAATTATAATAAACTCTTGTAAATATATTGGTGTTAAATTAACTGTACGGTGGCTTGGCTAGAAAACGCGCCCAGATATCAACACCTCGAATGTCCGGTTGACTAAGGGAAGCAAAATGTTAAATATTTCACAGCTGAGTGCTACGTGTTATAAAATTAGTCATATGGGACAAAACTAGATATGCAGCTAATTATAGATGGTTTGTTCTTTTGTTCAATTCGGTAAATTAGACGTTATGCATGCTTGCATCCTACTGATGTACTTGTCGACCGATTTCGCCATGATCACGTTAAGTTATCTTTAAGAGATAGTCAACTTTCATTGATCCAGCACGCTTACAACGGCGAGATGACTGAACTGATTTGTCAAACAGTGATAAACGAAGAAGATGGACGTGCAGGTGACCCCCTCAGGATGACGACAAAGCTGAAAGAAGGTAAAGCTGTTCGCGCTTGTACAGAATGGTGGTTTTATCGAAAATGCGTCCCTGTCTGTCTCAACTAATGTTGCAGATGCTTTTCTTCTAATTATTATTTTCGTGGGGCTGTGAGTTTGTAGGTTTGTTTGTCTATTTTGCATGATTTCTTGATTTTTTTTTGGTGACTAAAGCTCTAAAACTCCGTAATTCCGGCACTCAGGCCATTCATCACCATATCATCGAGACAGCCCGGTTGCCGAATTCAAGCCACGATATGAGTGGTATTTGATTCATTGCGGCAAAATTACTAGCTTCTTACTTATATCCCCCCAGGCTGTAATTAGTGACACCCGTTTTAAAATACCGTCTTGTGAATGAAAGAAAGCCAGTAAAGCTGATTTACCCGGCAGGATAGTATCATGGAAACGAAGAAATGCACATAAGGGGGTTAGGAAAGGTTGAGAAGCTGAGCGAGTGTTATGCCTTTAAAGAAGCAAAGCAAATTTTTTTCATTCATTCTAGTGATATCTAACCAACACCGTTCTAGTAATGTATTGACACGTAAGCACGTTAAGCCAACAATGATCCTCTTTGTTCCGAAGAATATCAAACGTTTTAAACTCAAACTTCTCAAACTTCCGATACAGCGATTTATTTGCCTTTATCAGCATGTAGTTGACAGTCAATCATTACCCGCCAACGTACTGTAAAAGCCGTCTACTATTTGTTAGCAATGCAAGGTAAACGCATGCATGTCTGCTAAGGCAAACATGCGTGCACACTTGGAAGTTTTTAAGTACTTTAAGTTATAATTAAGTTAATCTGATGTAATCATACATCTTAAAAAAACAGACCCTTACAAATTTAAACCGGACCAATAAGTTTCTGATTTTTCTTTCAAATACCAAAATCCGAGTGAATGATAGACCCGACAGACTGGTGCTTGGCTTTTTTTCAACGCCGTGCATGACTGAATCCCCATCACAGTTTCCTCTTACTTCGTAAAAAAATTTACCCTAATGAAAAAATTATAATAAAAAACTGAAAACCTATCATTTCATTTTCGGTTGGTGGTGTTGTAGTTCTTAGACTGAGGTAATTTAGAATAAAAGGAGTTTCAGTTAAATGAGATCATATTTCCATCCATCTATTCCAGTCACCAGAATCTCCTAGGCCCAATTCGACAATAATAGGACTTAATTTAGAGCTTTGGTTTTATATGAAATTTTCATGAATTTATACAGGCGATGTTATGTCTTCTAGCTTTGGTTAATTCTTACAAGCAAATTTCATGTCTCCCTGACGTACAGGTGAAGTAAAAATCGAACGCCTCCTTGAACAATTTCCAGAGGATACGGTGGAAGAGATTAAAGATGTCATTACAGCTGGAAACTTATGCTCCTGTCAAAATCCCTGGAAAACATCCTTTCAGGTAAGTCAATCCAATAAGGGAATAGTAAGTACGAGGCCAATAACGAAAAAACAAAAACACGTAGGGTCAAAGAGGCTATTCATATAAGACTTCATCCCAACAACATCGATAGAGATAGCGGAATTGACAATTCCGAAGCTTGGATACCCACGATCAAACAACACAACAGCCGATTTATGAGGACCTATGAGGGAACACCATCTAACAACCGGAATAATACTAAGAAATCGAAACTAATCGAAATGCATCAATAACAGCATATCAACGTGCTACAAATAGTGACAAGTAAACAATAGATCTCATCGCCTGATGAAGACTAGCAGTATTTCAGTCGAAACGTCGCGATCTACATCAAAAGTGACTCTATCGTGAGACAAACGAACAAAGTTCGTCTCCTATCTTACACCACGATGAACAATAAGCACATATATTATTAAAAGGTTTCACTGAAGTTTTTTTTTTTTAAATTTTTTTTTTAAATTTTTTTTTTAATTACAAACACAATGCTTACAATACAATATGAAACACCACTTACACTAATTACAATGCTTATTTACATTACTCTACTTACAGTCACTAATAATTACACTACTTACAGTCACTAATAATTACACTACTTACAGTATCCAGCTCTATTAACAACACAATCTACTAATTATGCCATTACATACAAAAAGTACTATTTTCTTTTAACATTGCACAGTGACACATACCGGCGATGGCGACGCCCAGTTAATTCTCTAACAAAAATAAACAACAATAAACTAATAAACAAGGAAGAATATGAGATCTAAGTTTATGCATTGGTCTTCCATTCTTTTCCTTAAAAAAAGGGCAAACAAAATTATATGAGAAATTCCCATCTAATTTGAAAATCGCGAAGCTTTCTGTTTCTTATAGCAATTATTTTTTCAACTTGTTTTTTAACTTCAACCTTGTGCAAAAACAATCTAAATATTGGAGAGGTGTTATTTTTTCTACATTCCCAAATAGTCAATTTCCCTAAAATTATCAAATAATTTAACAGATCATTCCTCTGAAGTAAGCCAACCATAATATCTTTTAAAGACAAAATTAAATATTCGCCACTAAGATCAAACCACCAGACTGTAAATACGTTCCAAAAAGCTTGCACAAAGGAGCAGTTAAAGAAGAGGTGGTACAGATCTTCCGTATAGGTTCCACAAAAAGAACACTTGTCCGAATCACTTAACCCTATTTTGAACAATTTATCGTTTGTAAACAAAATGAAATTCAATACTCTGTATTGAAACGACCAAACATACGTTTCGCTCGCAACAAGATAAGGAATAGAGAAAACTTCCTGCGCATTTGAAAGCTCAAAATCCGCTGTCAACTTTTTAAAGCCATTCGGGATTCTCGCTTTACTTGTTATCATCGTAGAATAAAACTGTTTACACTTTGCAGTATATGCATTAAAAGATTTAGACTTATAATCAAAATTCATAGGATCGAGATTACCCGCTGTGGGGATGGGGCAGGAGCTTTTTGATTTCATATTAATAATAGAAGATCTCAAGGCTGTCCAAGTCAGGAAATTAGTGTTAAGTCCTTTTTGCTTAAAGAATTCATAAGAACGCACATTGTCAACATCGAACTGTAAATCATTCAAATAAGTTATGCCCTTGTCAAAGTATGTTTTATAAAAAACAGGTTTATTATTAATTCGTATATCCTTATTATTCCAAATTACATTTTGAGAATAATTCACATCAGAAAAGGAGCATCTAAAATCCGCCCACCATCTTAGAAGCTGTAAGTAAAACTTACTAAGACTTAAGTCAAGATCATTTACATCATAGTTACATCTAAAAAGAAAACATCCTCCGTATTTTTTTAAGTTGTATTTGAGATAAGAAATCCAGGGCCCTTCCTTCTCAGCTATGAGACGCGGAATCCAGGACAATCTTAATGCTTTAATATGTAGCTCAAGGTCTGTGAGATTCAGTCCACCATTCTCTAAAGTATTTATCACAGAAAGCCTTGTGACTTTATCAGGGCCTTTCCACAAAAATTTGTAGATCATTTTCTCCATCTGTTTAATAATTTCGGGTGGGGTTTCTATTATTGAGGAAACATATAATAATTTTGGAATTAGGAAAGATTTAATCATTGTTACTTTGCCAAATAGGGAGAGACCTCTGAGTTTCCATAAATTAATCATTTTTTGAACTTCATTTAATCTATCCTGGAAATTTTGTTTTATAACTTGTTCTTGATCACAGGAGAAGTGAATACCTAGGGTCTTAACACCTGTACACCACTCAAGGTCCAGAGGTGTTTCTAAAGAATTTTTGTTTTTTCCAACCCACATAGCTTTGGTTTTAGAAAGGTTCATTTTTAAGCCAGAACATTTTTCGAAGTCATTAAGGATTTGTATTACTTTTTCGACTGATGAAATATTTGCTAGAGTAGCTGTCATGTCGTCGGCGTACAACAGAGACCTAGTTTCATCTTCCCCGATTTTTATGCCTTCAATATTCTCATTTGTTCTTATAGATATCGCCATAATTTCAATGGCAATTAAAAATAAATAAGGCGACAGAGGGTCTCCCTGCCTAACACCCCTTTCTAGTTGAAAAGGAGAAGAGAAAAAACCATTATTAAGAACACAACCTGAGAGGTTATTGTAAAACGTTTGAATCCACTTCATGAAGGAGGGTCCGAAATTAAAACACTCTAATGCTTTATAAAGAAATTCATGTTCTATGGAGTCAAAAGCTTTTTCAAAATCAATAAACAGTAAAACACCTGGTAACTGTAGTGATTCAGTATGAGCGATAATGTCTAAGATTGAACGAGCTGTTTCCCCAATAAACCTACCCTTCATAAAACCGGATTGATTTGCATGGATTACAGAGGGAAGAACATTTTTTATTCTATTTGCGATGACCTTAGTTGCGATTTTTGAGTCGACATTAATCAACGAGATTGGTCTCCAATTTTCCAAAAACATCCTGTCCCTTCCTTTTTTGTCGATCAAGGTGATGATCGCCTGCTTTTGAGAATTTGACATTTGCCCTAGCTCAAAACAATGATTAAAAACTTCAGTCATTAATTCACCAAAAGAATTCCAGAAAATTTTATAAAATTCAAAAGGAATTCCATCATTTCCAGGCGTCTTCCCCGTGTCAAAGGTATCAAGTGCTTTAACACATTCCTCTATGGTTATTTGACCCTCGCAGCTTAATCTTTCCTCTTGCGATAGTCGTGGAATATTCGAATTTCCAAGAAAGTGATGTAATGAGTCAGATTGGTCTACCTTCAATTTGCTACTATATAAGTTCTTGTAATACTCCGTAGCGGAATCCAATATTTTTTGATAGTTTTTAGTAATGACTCCACTTAAACAGAGCTTTCTTATGTGTTTCCTGGTGTAATTTCTTTTTTCTAAACTAAAAAAATATTTAGTACTCTTTTCTCCGTATTCATGCCACCTCGCCCTGGCACGCACAATTAATCCATTAGCCTTTTCCTCATAAAAATTTTCCAAGTCCGCTTTGCATTCATCAAGAATTTTTTCGACCTCCTCACAGGGGGCCTGCTGAAACTGTGCTTGAGCAATTTGCAATTTTCTTTGCAGCATTTCTTCTCTCTCCCTTTTGGTCTTAGCTACTTCTTTTGAGTAATTTATGCAAAAGAGTCTGACTTTATATTTAATCCAATCCCAAGCAACTCTCACATCTGAAAATTCCTCCCCCTCTTTTTTCCATTGGTCTAGCTTTTCTTTCATCTTTTGAACAAAATTTTCATCAGTCAATAAGGAAGTATTCATTTTCCAAAACCCCGGGCCTCGCTGACATTCTTCGATTTCCTGTAGATGTAAGAAAATTGCTGAGTGATCAGACCTTATTGCTGCAATGATGTTGACATCTTTAATCAAGTCCTGAAGTGAATTTGAGATGAGCCAATAATCTAATCTACAAAAAATAAATGGAGATTTTTGGGACCATGTAAAGCTTTTTGCTTGGGGAGTTTTTACACGCCATACATCATGCAAATTAAATGTTGTTTGTATTTCTTCAATGCGTTCAACAACTTTCTTCCTTAATACCAGTATCCCACCTTTTTTGTCCAGTAGCGGATTAATGGGACAATTGAAGTCACCACCTATTATTATTTTATCTTCATAAGCGAGACCTTCTTTCCTTAGAACGTCAATTAAATGATCATAGAATTGCACAGCTTGATTATCATTGTTTGGACCGTAAACATTCACTAAAAAATATTTTTCATCATTGATTTGAACTTCAATACTAATATATCTCCCATTGGGATCAATGACTTTTTTAATTATCTTGCAATCAAACCCCTTTCGAAAGAGTATTGCAACACCCCTTGAACCACTACTCCCATGAGCGAGCTCCAGAGGGGCACCCCATTCAGCTTTCCATTGTTTCTCATTGTTTCCAGTTGAATGCGTTTCTTGAAGAAAAATAATATTTGCATTTTGTTTTCTGCACCATGCAAAAATTGCGCGTCGTTTCTTAAAATTGCTCAAGCCTCTAACATTTAATGAAAGCATTCTAAAATCACTCATTTCTGCTATGATTTTTCTTATTTGGTACGGAAAAAACCTGGAAGACCATTTGCCTTATAACACACCTTTGAATAATTATTTGCATCGCTCTACACAAAGAAACGAAAACACTGACACAAAAATATAAACACATAGTAAATAATTTAGCTTGGAAAATAATATCAAATTTCAAATTTTCATCTTTCCTCCTGAAGGAGTGTAGCATCCTTTCTCTCCCCTTCAGCCGCACTCGCTCCAAACCGATAAATATTAACTTAATAACATGATTGACAGTAATTATGGCTTCCTATAAATGTATTTTATCATTTGTCAAAAAAAAAAAGATTAACAAAGAGCGGCCTTCGAATTCGTGAAATTAAATGAAGAGCTAGATAATTCATCTTAAAATATTGTAGACAGTTCTAGAGCAAAGATAGTATATTTGATAGTAAAGCAATACGCGATCAAGTCCAGTAGTCGGTTTAGCTGGTGTTGGCATTTTCAGCTTGCAGGTAGAAGGACTTAAGTTTTGACTCACCATTCAATTTAAAAATGATCCTGGCCGGTACGCTCCAAGGAATATAGGCGAATTGGACATCTTCTCGACTACGGATTTCATTCAGGTGCCTCTCTTTAAGCTTTTTGCGCTGCTCCCTCACAGATTTTGATACGTCGTCTGAAATGTATAGATTTGCTTCATGGAAAGGATTCTCTCTTAACTTAGAGGCCGCATTACGCAAGATGTATTCCTTGGCGGTATATTTTAATAAATATACGTGAACTGGCCTAGGTAGAGTTGCACCACTTGTAGGACTTTGCCTTTGTTTGATATTTGTGCGGTGGGCCCGCATTACTTCTATCTCCTCTAGGCCCATGTGTTCCGTCAAGATCGAAGTTACAAGCGCTAAGCAGGACGAGTCTTTTTCGGCACCTTCTGGAATGTTCCAAATAACAATATTATTTCTCTTAGAGCGATTCTCCATTTCTTCTAATTTCTTCTCAAGTAGTTCCACTTGTACTAAATCAGCTTTCTTCTGCAAGGTTTGTTTCACTGCTTCCATTTCTTGGTTCATCCCTTCTAAACCTGCGGATAATTCGCTCGTTGTAGTTTCAAGCGTTGTCAGCTTCGTTAAGATAGTATCATGGCGACTTTGGCTCGAAGCTTCCAACTTATCGATTTTTTCTGCAAGACTTTTCACCAGGCGACTCAGCTCCGCAACGTTTTCCGCCGACATGGTAGACTGAACTTTAAGCTTCTTTCCTGAGCGCAGAATACTCATACTAAAAACTTTGAAGCCATTTTAGATACTTTTCGAGCAGAGCGCGGAACGGCACGTCTTACTACCTCGAAGCCTGCCCAGTCTCGGTTTCACTGAAGTTGACTCAATGTCATTTAGTGATAGTTAAACCAAACGACTTCGAGGAACCTTGTTTTATTTATCCGCAGGTATTTATATATATATACATGCTCACTAGTTTTTCTAGTTTGAGCACTCTGGCATGGCTTAAGTGATCCCACATGTGTGAGATCACTTGGGGTGGCTTTACTGCCTTACCTCCATCCTAGCATCAGCACTGCACTGATGAGGCCCAGAAGGCCGAAACAGTACTGTCTGCAGTTACATATATATATATATATATATATATATATATATATATATATATATATATATATGTATGTATGTATATATATATATATATATATATACATATATACACATATAATATACATATATTATAGCCTATGCTGGGAGCAGAATGTTAAGGTCGTTTCAGTGGATATTCGGCGACTTATTTAACAAATAGAGAAGCCTTGTCTCTGCCCTGTTCTGTTGTAAAGCACGCAAGAAGCGATTAGAGCACGAAAGAAGTGTGAGGAGAAACACTCGACCACGTCTCGTGTTTCTCCCCACTTCTTGAGTGCTCTAGCCGCTTCCTAAGTGCTTAACAATAGAACAGAGCACAGTCAAGGTTTCTCTGTTTGTTTTATAGTAAAGAATCTGTTAAATTCTCCACGCATTACTTTCAATTTTCCAAACAAACTTTATTCTAAAGTGAACAACAGTGTCGTCAGCATGCTCTATACTCTCATAAAGCACGTTACAATGAGCCAATCAGAATTCCTGTTAGAATGGCTCAAACAATCTACTTGGCTGTACAAGATTGAAGCTGTCAAAAATGTTAGAGCATCAAAGTTAAAAAACCATCACAGTTCACATTCCACAATAGTTTACAAACTTAATGGTATAGCAGGTCGAATTTAACTCTTTCTCCTGGAGCCTTTTAGTCTCTAATACAGAATCTGAAAGTGAAATGTTAAGTGAAATCCGGCCGAATTGTGGCTCATAAAAACACGCAAGTTTTTTACGGATAACAATTAGAAAACAAACTATTCAAGCGTGTGTTTAATGAATGAACGACAGCCGAATTTACCGGAATATAAAGATTGCTTGGGATGACAGCGCCGTAAAACTCGGCATCAGTGTCTTATGTGGCCTTCCACTCAACGCCTCGGAAAGGATATCAGAGCAAGCTCTTAGTTGTACTCTCGAAGGGCGGCCGATGTAATTTCTGACGCTTAATTGAATGTGATGACCGGAGATCGCCATGATCAGCTAGCCGCATTGGATCTCAACACGACACCGTTATGATTAGTATGAGTTTTAACAGTTACGCCAGTTTGGCTATATTTTTTATCATTCCTATTTTGTTCTGTTTTGTTTTTGAACACGAAACTATACATACTACACGAGTGTTAGCTGCCTTTGATTTTTATTACCCTAAGTAAGCTTGCAATCTAACCGAGTGTGAAAACCTTCAAAACTCCGACTGTCCATTTCGTTTACTCTTTGAGGATTCTCGTTTCTGCTCACGTTATAATAACGTCAATTACGGCGCCTGGCATTTTTACAAACCTTTGTTTGGTTCTTCTGTTGCTATTTGCCAACTTTCCTGTTCGGAAATTTCACTTTCAATCACAGAAAAATAACTAGGGAAAAGTCCTGGAGAAAGCCGGACATACTACAATTTGGCAGATAACGTGACAGCCTTAGTTCAGCTCTATGCTCTATACTCTCATAGAGCACGCTCTTTCAACCAATGACAGCACGCGTTACATCCGAACTTTATTATAAAATAACTGATATAAAGCGGAAAGTCCTTAACGCTGTGAAGACGTTGTCCGTTTCTGGAACTGCTTGCGAAAAGGTGTTTCCACTAGGAATCCAACTAATTAATACTAGGTAACAGAGGACTGGGGATAACAAATGATAGAGCGGTCTATATACCGAGTGTTGTAAGACCAGATTTAATAGGTCAGTGGCAATTACGCTTCCAATTAAAACAGAGGAGCATCTCTAACGATCACTACTTCAAGTTCAATTGCAAGGATTCAAATTTAAAAAGATCAAACTTTTAAATAGTTTTTTTTGCCATCTTAACAATAGTGTAATGCAAAGCTCAAGAAAGTTGCCCAAGAACGAGATGAGAACGCGGAAATCCTCAACAATTTGGCGGGAAAGGTTCAAGACTTCTCCGTTGCGTTGATGGACCAAGTAACCCCAACAGAGGAAAAATCCATTGTTAACAATGCATCTTTACTTGATAGTATAACTCAGCCAGCAATTGACTACCAACAGAAGAAGGTGAGTGAAGTTCCTGTTATTATTGTCTGTTATCATTATCCTCAGTGTGATTTTTATTGTTATTGTATCCGGCAATCAATGTGATGATTATTGTTGCACTTATTCTTCGACATTTCCGTTTGTCGTTGCTTGTGTCAGTAATTCTTGTATCAAAGGGGAATAACTGATAAACTGAAAACTTCAGATAAGCCAGCAGGACTAGTCACATAGTTAATTCTCCTGAAAGTATGTCATTTATCCAGACATGTTGTCCTGTGGTACCTGTCGTACGCAACAACTGACATCTGTTCACGCGCTCGCACGTTAGATAATTCGAATAAATTTATATCACTATGGGACGGTTAAGAATCAATCAGCGGTTTGGGTACGGAACGGCTCAAACTTGGATACGAAACGACTCAACCTTGGGTACGAATCGACTACATTTGGATACAAAACGACTGGGTACGAAACGACCATGGGTAAGGAATGACCGCACACCATTTTTTCTAGCTTTGCAATGTAAAAATTAGTCAGTACACTAGCCCATACACTCTTCTCAGCCGCTCGGGATATTACTTGAGCTCGCTGTTAGTCCATCAAGGGACGAACAAGACCGACGAGTCATCTAAGGGGCAGGATATTAGTCTGGGCGGGTTGATCTTCTGCCGTAAATGTGAAGTTAGCTGACTATTCCAATCCAAGAGAGTAGGCAGGGGATGGTGGATACGGATGGCGGCCTCAACATACCCCATGACGTCTTGGCATTAATCTAACGTATACCTTACCAATTCCCCTCACATCTAATTACTTGCAGTTTATTTCTCATCGACTGGTGTACAGACTGTTTAAAATTAGATGGAAGCGGGGTTTGCCATCCAAATATCGACAAGGAATGAAGGCGAGATTGACGGTGATTTCATTCACCATACTGGAGACGATTTTGACTCCCATTTTACTTCCCCTCATTGCCTTTTTTTCCTACAAGGATCAGACATGTCTGGAGAGAAAAATGCTCAGAGGTATGGACACTTCCTTCGAAAACAGCCATTGCACAACTTCGGAAGGCCTACTCTAGGGCCTTGGCACACATATAATTTGGTGACTGTAAAAGAGAACTTCTACTTCACGGCTCTTTTTTAAATAGAAAATAATTGAAATCTCCAAACAAGATAAGTTCATGAATACCAGAATACCGGCCTGTATCAGATTACCATACTTAAGAAGATCAAAGATTAACTACTACCTAAGTAATTTAAAAGTTTTTTTTAAGGACGAGCAGCTTTGCAAACTCAGGGTCTTACCTAAGGCCGGAGGGAGTTCGTCACGACTACTGTTTACCGCAAAGTAGCCATATACTTTTATATCCACACCTATTCTTTTCGACTTATTCCATAGTCTTTAGCCTTTAAACACATGTGTATGCATAATACCAGAAATGATATGGACTCCCATTCATCTAATAATCTACATTTCGAGATTTCTTTCTTTGCTTTTCGGATAATACCTAAGGAAACTGTTCATATCACCTGGGTCCAAGCTTAAAATAGATATTTCATGCTAACACAGTTACGATATTATAAATAGCTTTATCACTTTCACAAAAGATCTTTTGAACTAATTCATTTCTATTTATAATGTAAAAAGAAGACTTGAGACTTTCTTGTAAATTATTTTTTTGTGATCACTCGCCTTTGTCATTTACAATCACTACAGGAAACGCTTTATGTGCTATCTTTTTTTCTCTTTCAGATTTGTACTTGAATTACTTGAGAACACCGTTCGTAATTTCTATAAAGGACCGACTCAGTCAAGTTGTCCACTTAGGGCTACACTTTAGATTATGTGTTCTTGCCTCGTCCGTCTCCGTGAGAACCGAGGAATGGCTAACACTGATATTCTACATAGGCTTCATGTTGTCTGAATATCAACAGTACCGGAGTTCTAAAAGCGCTAAAGAAAAACGAGTTCGAGTTTACCTACGGTTAGTAAGATGACCGGGACAGTCTTTTAGACGCTCTGTGTCTGTTGGTCCTATAAGCAATTATATTTGTTATTAATGGAAATCTTCCCCCTCCCCCGTAGCTCGCCTTACATCAGCTAACGATTTGGCTGGTCTGCTGTTTTTGATAGAGTGACATTCGTCTGTTTGATCATTTTTCACCGTTGAGGTTAACGGAGTAGAAGTTGGTCCGAAATTTCTTACTGTCGATAGGCTTTTGCTTTTTTGCTTTCATATTTGCAGCGATTATCTCTTTGACTGACATAAATACCATCAGAAGAGAGTTTTGAGATGCTCACCTAGGACTTCATGTCAAATATGTAGATAAATTTACTTACTTCTTCTTCTGCAGAAATATGTGGAATTACGTTGATATGGTAATCCTGGGTTTGTTCTTTATGATGCTTGTTCTTCGATGCTTTACTTTAAACGAAACAGACCCATATCAGAGTCGATTATTACAAGTGGTCAACATCCTATATGGCATCAGTACTCTTCTTCTGACTCTAAGGTTCTCGAGCATTCTGGAGGTGAACAAAACAGTTGGACCTCTTCAGCTTGCTCTGTTCCGAATGTGTATCGACTTACTGATCATTTTGACGCAGTTCTCTTTCGTTATTATGGCTTTTTCTGCGGCTATCACGAAGGTATACGTCGCTGAGATTTCCTTTCTGACGCCAGCACACCAAAGGGAATCAAACGAGACGGGTCGACTTGAAGAACTCAACGAAACCGGTCGAACAGGAGGGTCTGTAGAAAGAGTTTCCTACTGTAGGATAAGTTTTCATCAGCATGTACCAAGTAGACCTAAGGAGTTGCTTTCCCTTTTCATGAAAGTTTATGCTTTTGTGTTTGCCCATTTTCTGAAACAAACCGAAAGTTAAAAAAAGATATACATTTCTTAGTAAGTCGGTATACCAGTGTTAATACGCTTTCTAAACTGTTACTTATACTAAGACAAGTTTTCATTTTCAGGTTTTGCACGAAAGGAAAATCAGCCTGGTAAGTAAAGTCTATCGGGTTGCCTCAATCTCGATTTGAATATGTACCACTGTTATGGAATAATTCTTACTATTCATTACTTTTGACTGTTCACTACCTTTTCTTATCTATACAGAGATGATAAACTTTACCAAGAAGATTTCTTGGCCAATTTATATTAATACAAGCTGGTAATGAAGGCAACGCGACTAACTACTAGCGAACTGCAACGGTTTAATGGCGACAACAACTCAACGACATTAATACGTCTGCCGGGTGCACTAGGTTGAACAACGAAACTTAATTCGCATGCATAGCTAACGACGCCAGCGAGCAGAGAATTTTGCGATCCCAGGAAAAGCTCTTCAAGTGCCTGTATAACTAGTTTCCAATCAAATACTGCACGTGTAATTTTAATAAATTCTTTAACTTATATACGGAGGAGATTGTATCATACTTCCCTTATCTCGCAGTTTACTCCAGACGTCTAAATATCTTATTTGGTCTGTATTTGGTCTAACCGAATTGGACACGATGGAGACTAACGACGATGGGTCCGATTATGTTGTCGGTATCCTGTTCGTTTCCTTCTTAATCATCTCAGTGGTTATGCTGGTCAACATCCTGATTGCCTTGCTCACAAATACTTACAACAAGGTCGAGGTAAAAAATCTCTGTCCTTGCATCCGCCTCCCATCCACCTATTTCAGCTTGAAATGAAGCAGTCCGTCCAAAAATCGATTTCAGTTTAAGCCTGTGTTGTAACTAATTTCAAACGAAAGCTTGCTTTTGAAATGCATTTATTTATTCCCAGTGGTTTGAATGCCAAACTACATCCATAGAAAAGAGAGCTAAGGTACCAAGCTATCCGGCCAGAAATATTCAATAAAGACATGCTTAACACCTTCCAATGCATGTAACCTTCACTGCGTGCTTGGATTTGAATGGAAAATCTCACTGCTAATCAAAGATAAATGAAATAAAACGACTCACTTCAGGATGACTTTGTATCCTTATCACTGTTTAAATTCACAACGCAACTGTCCTTATTTTCAGACTAATGCAGACCTAGAGTGGAAATTTTTTCGCGCGGTGGTAGCAGAAGAATACAGAAGATATCATCCCATTGTTGTTCCGTTCAATATCATTTCCTTACCAATGTCTTTCCTCTACACCAAAAAGTATGGAGACAATCGAGCAAAGGTTTGATTGATGTTATGATGGTAAAACTTTCGAATTTCTTGAATCACTCTCTTAAAGGAGAAAAAAAAACAATATTAAAAGTTTTGGTATTCAGACATGAAAATGGTATACCTTAAAGGCCTATTATCAGTCTGGGCCATAGACAGTTTGTCCATACCACTTCCCGTAATACGATTGGTCTAGACAAAACCAAAACAAACCGATATGGCAGAAAGAGAGAATTGGGAGGATACTTTTTATTGTTAGATTTCTCGTGGCGGCTATGTTATATTGCTTATCAATAAAGGGCAAAATTACTGAGCGCTGATTGGTTGAGAGAGAGGGCATTTTTTCTTAATCGAGGGCATTTTTAGTAATCAAGAGAGGGCATGATTACCTGTTAATGATTGGCTAATCCGTTGCATAGCAACCGTTCGTTATCTTGAAATTTTTTAAAAATAGACTGTGCGCGTGATTTTCCTTCGTATAAATTTTGCCCTTTATTGATAAACAAGTAATCCCATGAGACCTCGTACTATTAAGGATTAATTGCACTTGAGTTTTCAAAATTTTCCAAATTGCCCTCGTCGCTTCCGCGACTCGGGCAATTTTGGAAAATTTTGAAAACTCTCGTGCAATTAATCCTTAATAGTACTTGGCCTCATGTGATTACATATACATAGTAGACAGCAGAACAGAATGGAAAATTTCAAGGGAGACATTCATGACATGTTTATATTAGCAATATGACCGAGTAGAGTCTAATTCGGTCTGTAATCATACAAACGATTAACGAAATCGGACGACCGCGAGGTAGTGGTCCGATTTTTAAATCATGAGTATGATACCAGACAGAATTGGACGAGAGGAAGTCCTGTTACCAATTAATCAAACTACGACAGTGCCAGGTATAATGCGTAACCTTTTTCAGAAATTTGTCAAATTTGTTCGAGAAGTTGTGAGTAACTGTCTGTAAGGTAAACTAAGCTGCGGCGTTTACATTCTCATCCCAAATAAGGCTCTCCTATTTCCAGGAATGTGTGCAGTCCAATGATATCTTCTGTCTTTAAGTTTTATCTTTAGTTGCGTAGCTTGACTTAAATTAGTTTAATTCTGAATACTAATGATAGAAATTCTAACCTCAGAGAGTTAAAGAACGTCAACGAAGGCATGAAGAGCGCTGCAGATTGGAGCTCTTTCCTGCACTCACAAGGCGATACCTGGATAAACATGGAGGCTCATTTCCACTGTCAAGTATGTGAAATATAATATCCGCTTCCTGATAAGTGAGCAGAGTTTATTTTTTGAGTGACATTTTAGAACTTGCTATCCTTGATGATACGAAGAACTTGCATGATGGCTTAAACTTTTAGAACATCTAATTCTCAACTAATTAAGAGAAACTTATTTTTCATTTCTCTGTTGGCTCTCTCTTCTTTGGTTGTTTCAATTTGTTTTTATTTATGTATTATTTGTTTTCCAAACCTCGATAGGAGGTTTCTATCGAAAATAACACCGTAGATGTCGTGCTGAAATCTAGCGCTAATTAAATTAGTGGGTGAGCGGTATCCTTGTGCTTATCTTGCATAAAAAATGTAGAAAAGCATCCAAATATAGCATCAAATGAATCTAAAGTTACGAGTGCGTATTTGCCAGGAGTGAAATGAATCTGAGAGACGCCAACTATAGTCAATATGGAACCTTCTAGGTGTTATTCTGACGGTAAACATCACCACAGCAAATGAATCCGCTTCAGGGTCTCCATTTTTCTGACAATTGCAACATATACTGGCCGAACTAAATCCTATCAGCTGTTCATTAAAGCCTTTTCCAAGTAGATATTTCAAAACAATAACGGCTGAACCTGTTCCATTTGTAGATGAAGAGAAAATCGACCTAGTAGCTGACAAATTTGATCAGCTTGCCAACAAAATAGACGTACTTGCCAACAAAATTGAACAACAAGAACAAAAACTTGATAGATTATTGGAGGTGATGGAAAAAATACATCAAGCTCAACAGGTTAGACATTATTTGCTTCTCAGTTCAAAATGGAACTTCAGTGAGAAAGATAGTGCACTAAAATATACCATGATAGAAATTGTATCTTATATATAGACGTTGTCTTGCGATCTATCTTTATTTTACGTTGAAAGATTCTTTACTTAGACAGCATTCTTATGAATTGAAACTAATGGTATCTGTTTCCTCAGACTCCTGTAGAGGTCCTGCATTCACAAGTTCCCAACACAACGATGTTGTCGATCATCAATTAGATAAGAATATACAAAGGCCTTCTGGAGAGGTATCGGCTGACTTTCAAGATAAATTTTATCCCTAGGGAATAATAAATTGTCAATGGAAGTAAAATTTTTTTTCTGACGAATGAGCTTGTAAGAAGGCCGAAATAAATATTTTGTCAGGACACTGCAGGGCGTAGGTCTTAGCCCGCTGTATTATGTGCAGTTAACGAGAGGTATATAAGAAGGGGTATAGCACGCTATCATGAGTCATCAACGCTTCTGAATCAAATATTTCAGAGCTCATTTTAATTTCTATAATTTTTTTTGGTTAATTTTTACTTCACTATCGTTTAGTTTAGACTTTGTGAAGCTTCCGTAGGATGGGCTAACAGTTTCTGGAGCTAGAGCCTTGGCTCCCACCCACATTTCTTACCTATTTTTCTGGCCTACGCTCTAATCGTTCTTCCATTGTAAGCGGTTGCTTAGCTCTGCAATGTATAATGAAAACATAGTTTTTAATTACTGTTGCAAACAAAAAGTATATCATAAATTATCATGATGCTCCTTTTCGTGTTCACAATATGTCACCATTAAATGTTGGATGGAATTTGTGTTTATATTATGCTCATGTTTAGTTTAATCCTTACCTAATTTCCTTAAAATGCCTCTGTTGTTGTCGCTTCCGTACATTATAAATCTTCTTGCCTCGATGACCATCCTGTTCTTTGTTTTTTTTCTTTTTTTTTAATGCTGAACATTGCCTCGTAAAGCTTCGCTGCTTTACCTAAAAATTCAAAACGGTTTGAAAGGTTAAAGAAACTATGATACTGCGCTGGTTGGGAGGATAACAAGATAACTTTGGTTTTATCAACTCAGTTGCCGGGATAATGTAAAATGGCCACCGTAAAAGCTTTTTTGCTAATAAACAGGTGTTAAAAAAGCAGCAACTACAAAATGCTTTCTTATCGTCAAGTTCAAATTATAATCGTTTGTTTTTGATGGTCAGTTCTTCATCTTTCTTTTCTTGGTGCTGAATGGCGTCGCCAAGCACCTAGATGATTTCATCTGGACGAAGACTAACTTTACACCAATACGACGATCGCATGGCTTTGCGGCTTTCATTGTTGGTCATGGCTCTCGATTTACCCATTAGATGTTTAACTCTTCTGTAGACCGTCAGTCCAACTCGATGACCACAAGATGATGCCAGCTTATACCCTACCTTCACCAAACTAACGTGCAGGTTTCTGAAGATTTCGTGAAGAGTGCGAAGGTCTCTAACTTGCCATAGGACCTCTCCATTCATTTGGGAACAAGAGAGTGGATCAGAGCCTTCGATCAAGGGTAAACAAAGACGAAGCAAGGCAGGATTGGTGAGGAATTCTGTGAGCTTTAAAGACAGCTCTCGATCGACCTGCTGCATTTCTTGGACGGAACACATCTCGATTATTGGCGTCAGGGAGAAAAGTTTCTCATAAATGAGAACAAGGCTGTAGTTTTGGAAAGTTATTTAATTATGCGCACATAATAGTCACAAAAAAAAAACCAATGAGAAAGGCAATTGCGGACACTTAGGCCTTACAATTTACGCAATTGTAAACTGTAGCTTTTTTATGCTCTTTTTTCTGCATCATTGTCAAGCACTATTTACGCGGTATTTGTTACTTTCGATGCTAAACTGTTTTATTCATAATTTTACCTTAAAAAACCTGTCGTTAATTCCTTTTTGTAAAGTTTTTGTGATCGTTTCTTCTAGCACCTCTTGATCAACTTCAGCACTAATCACCGCGGATCATGTGCCACATTGTTAGAAGATACGGAGCTAGAGAAAATTAACATACCCGCGGGAGTTTTGGAGAAGGGTCCCACCGGAACCCTTGGAAGACAAATTTAGCAGAGAAGCCGAGGCAATAAGTGACATTTCCAGAAAATCACGATTTGGTATGACTTCCATTCTATGCAATCTCCGAAAATTTATCCATAAGGTTTTCCTAACAATCAAGTTAAAATAACCGTATGGTAAAACAGCAAAATAGTTTTTCCCTTTCACAAAATTACGTCCATAAGTAAGCAAAGGGCTTTTTCCCATGCAGGCAAACGTGTAAAAAAACGAGTTTTAATACCCGTTTTGATATGTCTTTTAGACGTCCTAAACCAACAGTAAAGGTATAGGAGGCTTCTATAATCTTTCCTCTTCAAAATCAATATGTTAAAAGTGGTTTATTAAAAGTTTTTCTTTTTTTAGTGAAAATCAGAAAAACATGCACCCCTCTTGTGATTTTCAGGCCATTTTCTCTATTGCGTGGCGCGCGTTTCGCCAATTCAGTTTCAAATTTACTGCTGGTCAGTCTTAAAAAGTCCCGGATATGTCGCGGCATTCTGCACTATAGGGGGTTTGATATTAAAAGAACCAATCTCTTTACTGCTCGCCAATAAATCAATCTTACTTACAGGCGAACTTAATTTAGAAAATTTCCGTAGATTAGCACATTACTATCGCAGTGGTGGACCACTTCTGACCACAAGGTTCGCGTTTTCTCCGTCCAAGTTGAAGTAAGTATTCTTCAGTGGCACGTTCAAGTTTGTGCCTTTGTCTTCAATGTCACTTGTTTTCGTAAGTGTTCTTTTCAATTTCTGTTTGGGTTTTCGGTGCTATTTTGTTCATTCATTGAGAAATAAGTTTCAATCTTTGTTCTTCTAGCCGAATGAGAATCAGTACCGTATTCGCACGTGTGTAGGCCGCACTTTTTTCCAAATAAATTTTGTGCAAAATGAGGGTGCGGCCCATACACGGTATAACTTAAGAGCCTATGACTGTAAATATCGAGAATCGCTGGCCAGGCTATAAAAATCGAAAATTCTGATAATTTGTCTGGAAAACCCTTTTAGGGAGATGTATTCAAAAAAAATATTTCGAAGTTTGAAAAATCAAATGTTTCCGAGAAAATGGGGAAAAACGAAAATTTGGGTTTCTACCTAATTAATTATGCAAAAAATACAGTAAAGTTGACCAACTTTAGTGTGCGAGTACTGAAGGAGGATGTTTGGTAAGAAATCGGGGGTGTTTTTACTTCAAAGTATAATTCATTTGATTTTTATTTGTGGCATTTTAAGGAGCTTTGGTTTAATTTTAAAATTCACATGATTTTTTGACAAAGTGCTGTCAAACGCTTGTTGCAAAAAGCGAAAAATCGAGCAACTTCAAGCCTTCAAAACGCGTCTTGGCATGTGAGAAATCTTACCAAACTACATGCTGGCACAAAGTTTGGTCCTTATATGAAAATAATATGAAATAAAAAATCTGGGTAATTCAGAAAAGTGCCGGCAAAATAAAAGAGTTTGCAACGCACTGTGGCCAAGGTCAAGAATTTGGATGATGCAAATCAGTTGTAGAAATCGTACTTGAGAGCTACGAAGTAAACAAGATAGTTAAAGATGGTTAAAAACTCTTTGATATGGAACTGATTTGAACTTAAAGAATAAAAAATCCGCAGACATTGCAGAAGAGGGCTGTAAATTGATGTGTAGATAAGAAATTTTCTGTTAATTTGAATTGCAGAGACTGTTATTGTCGACTCGCTATTTCAACAGCACTACCTACACCTAACTATAGATAAGGGCCGCCTTATAGTTCACCATTTTTGTTGACAAGTGGTTTATTATCGATATCGTTCTTAGTTGAATAGTTATGCTTTCTGCAACTGCGATAATATTTCTTTTAAAATATCTTGGATATCTTGGAAAAAGTTATGTGAGTAAACAAAGTCACGCAACACCGCGAGCTTCTGCTGTGAAGTTTTTCACCTCAAGATAACAGCCCAACTATTTTTATACTATTTACTCTTATCTTTTTCGGAAAAATGGCCAAATTTCTGTCATAAAACTTGATAAAAAGAACTTATGTCACGGTAGCAATTATACCGTGTTGCAGTCCGGGCGATAATTCTCTATGATGCAATCACGGTCTTTTTCTTAAAGGTAAACACGTGCGAGGTTTTTCATAGAGCATAGACAGAAAACGATGTCATTCTGTAGCTTTGCTTCTCTTCTTGGAGGGGCTCGTGGTGCAGGTTCTGAAAATCCAAACATGGCTGACTTTGTCAAATTGAAAGACTGTACTAGAGATCAAGTGTTTCCATGTCCAAAAGAGGGCTGCACGCATAGTTTCCAACGGCACTCTTCTCTCGTTCGGAACATGCACAAAAACGGTTGAAAGGGAGACACTTCTTGGTAAAGCGAAGGTTAAATATGCTGCAAGGCTCGAGGAAGGTTTAAGTTCCGTGCCAACTATTCCTCTACCTCCTGAAACCTGTCCTCATAGCACTGGATATGTAACACTGCCTGAAGGCTTCGCTTTAAAACAAGTAAAGAAAGTTTACAGGTTTAACGAAAAGCAACGAGAGTACCTGACTTACCATCAGACAAGAAAGCGGCAAGAAGGTCGACGCGGAAATTGTTGCAACAGAAATGAGAAGAGCAAAGGAACTGAACGGGGAGCGCTTGTTCAGTGTCTCTGAGTTTTTTTACTTAACAAGTAGCTTCATTTTTTTCCAGAACGGCAGCAAAAGTGAAACAGCAGACAGCCCCCTGCGCACAAGCTGTAACTGAGAAAGATCTCGTTGCTATGGAGGAAGAATTTAATTTGTCAAATGTTAAGGAGTCTATTTTTGAGCAGTCAAATGTAACTCATTCTATTCATTACCAACAGTACAACTGTTCCATGGTCGAGAATAACACACTCAAAAATCTTGAACTCGCAGTCTTAAAACTCCTTTGCGAGAGTTTCAATCTTGCATTACCACCTGGGGTTGATCATAGAAAAAAGACATCGTACGTCGCTCTGCTCGAAGACCTTGTTAGATGCTGCTCTTGCAGTGCAGTTTAAAAGGCAAATGACAAAAAGCTGCTTCAAAAAATTGAGTTTTATATGAACGTTGATACAAAACGGGGGCCGTGGAGCATATTTTGGATCGGAGGAGCTATTGCAGTTCCCACGTAGTGTGAGCTCATTGGCACCAACTTATAATTATCTATGAGGGCCCTGGGGCCTCCCCTCCGTTTCTTAGTACGCCTTTCTTAGTACAGAAAGACTGCTGACAGTGTATCCTGGAGTATGGCCCCCGGCAAATTTTGAAATCTAGAGCTTTTGAAATCACCGGAAACGCGTTTCAATCCAAAGGAAAATTTTTCAAATTTTTAATTCAAAGATTAAAATAAATAATAATGATAACAAAAAATTGTTCTTGGTGGGGCTACAGCCCACTCAACCCCATAGCTCCGCGGTCCCCGTGCACAAACCGGAAATGAAAAAGTCCCCTTCGAACCGCACTTGGCAATCAGACAGGATCAGGCCGGCTGGATGTTGTTCGATATAGACTCATAAAAGAATTTATACAAGTAATATGAAACGAGATATATAGGACTGGATGCTTTAGAATGGAGTTTTGACGAAAAAAGGATTGTGTCCGCTTTACTCGGCAACTTAACCTTTGATCCAACGAGACAATTGTCACGCAATTGAAACATTTTGCTTTTCCTCAAGACAGTTACGAGAAATGAAACAAAAAACTCATTGGCTTAAAAATCGAATTAAACGCTATTAAATGCGGATCATTATTCTTGTAAATTTTATGTTGTAGCCGTCAAAAGAGCCTTTCCTACACCAGAACCGTTAGGCGGTACGATTTCTACTACTGATTTGCATCATGCAAATTCGTGACCTCTGGCCACAGTGCGTCGCAAACCTTGTGTTTTGCCGGCACGTTTCTGAATAACCCAGATTTTTTATTTCATATTGTGTTAGTATAAGGACCAAACTTTGTGCCAGCATGTAGTTTGACATGATGTCACACATACCAAGACGCATTTTGAAGGCTTGAAGTTGCTCGATTTTTCGCTTTTTGCAACAAGCGTTTGACAGCACTTTGTTAAAAAATCATGTGAATTTTAAAATTAAACCAAAGCTCCTTAAAATGCCACAAATAAAAATCAAATGAATTATACTTTGAAGTAAAAACACCCCCGATTTCTTACCAAACATCCTCCTTCAGTACTCGCACACTAAAGTTGGTCAATTTTACTGTATTTTTTGCATAATTAATAAGGTAAAAACTCGAATTTTCGTTTTTACCCATTTCCTCGGACACATTTGATTTTTCAAACTTTTTTGAATGTATCTCCCTAAAAGGGTTTTCCAGGCAAATTATCAGAATTTTCGATTTTTATAGCCTGGCCAGCGATTCTCGATATTTACTGTCACGGCCTCTTAAATCTTCATCCCAGTTTCCCTCTTTCGTCAAGAGGCAAGGCCGCTAAGCTATGTTTGCTCGTGTCCCCGATTACGAACGCAACTTCACGCGATCATTACTGACGAAATAAAACAAAATGTTAGTGTACTTGGAATACAAATCTAGCAAAAATTACTCAGGTGTCTTTCTTTTACCTTTTTTTGACTTTAAGACCATTTTGAAGATATGACTAGCAGTTTGTTTGCATTTGCAATGTTTGTTCGATCGATGTCATGCCATGCAAGATTATTCATCGCGATGAATTTTATGATATAAACAAATATATCTTGGCAGTGTGCGGCACTCGCCAGGTCTTTTGCCCTTTCGAGAAAACGTGAAATTATTTTTTTTTCAAGAAAATATGGTCAAAAGTCGGGGTGCGGCTTACTCACGTGCGAATACGTTAACTTGATTGTAAAATAATAATAAATTTACAAACTTCATCCATATTTATGTCATGAAGGCAATAAACCGCACTTTTTATCAGCATAATAAACCACTCTTTGAGTGTTCTTCCAACATACCGCGTGGTTTATTTCGTCAGTAAACTGATAGAAATGCAGTTTATTTCTAAATAATATAACTTAGACAAAACGTGCGCTCTGATTGGTAAAAAATCTATGGTGCCACGCGGAACGAATTCCTAGATTTAAATTTATTGAAGGCCTTTGCTTTAGAAGGAACGCAGAGGGTGCTTTGAACGCCGCCGAAAAAAAACGATAAATATTTTATTTTTCTAACATTTATCAAATGTTGCTCTCAAAATGCATTTTAATGTGCCATCGAAGAATATTTCAATTTGGACGGTGAAAACGCTAACTTTGTGGTCAGAACTGTTCTTCAACTGCGATAGCTATCCTATAAACAATCCGAGAAGCTCTAAGGACATACAAAAACAATCATTCCGTACCAGAGAACAGCCAGATGCAGACTTCTCATAATCAAATCAATAGCAGCAGTCAGCGACATAAAGACTGCTGTCCCCCTTACCAGTTCCATACGATTTTACGAACTATTTAATTTATATTAGAGTTGACTCAGTGTATTTGAATTTTCAGCATTTGATTTGCTGACTCGGTGCGCTCGACCACCATGTTTGTGTATGGTGTGTTTCATTGAGATTAGTCGATTAAAACCTAAGGTCTATCAGAGGTAAACGCCATCTTCATATCGCAATTCTGTATTTATAATGAAGTATAGGGTTACAGGGAAATCTTGCCCACTCCTTTCCAGGACGAAGAAGTTACGGATCCTGTACATATCGCGGTTCATTTTTGAGCTAGAACTCAATTTTTTAGAGGAGAATTTTACGCTTATATTGGAGATACTGATGGAAAAATACATGCAATTGTAATGAAACATGTATTTAATCTTACGAGCTGAGCGCGTTTCCGCCAGAAGTAAAAATGAATCTGAGACACGCCCACAAAAGACTTATTTTCGCGTTTCACTGTCATATTCTTATCTAAACTCACCAGATGACCAGTGAGAGCTCGCGCACTATCTCATTTATTTTATAAATACGGCCATATCGTAAGTGATATTATTGTAAGTAATGCATTCTATTACATTGTACTGTCAAGTACTATAAAATTTATTAGTTTTATTATAAAAAAGAAAATTTAAAAAATTTCGGCCATACATATTACTTCATCTCAAGGATGAATTATAGATTTCATAAGAACTTCTTCCTACATTGCTGGCAGCGCCCGTTTCTTGGCGTTTTTATACACCTCGACTTCATCTGAGTCTGTGAAACGCGTAAGAAGAAGCCAGTCAATTTCCAGGCATCTCCATCGAAAGCTTGAGCAACAATGCCTATATCTTTTGACCTATTTGCCGACAACAACAGCACTGCCTATGAATGACAATTTACACAAAAGATTCATTGCCTCCAAAAATGCACCGCCTCCTCATTACCGTGAATGAGTGATATGTCTAATAGCAAGGGATTTTTATTCGATAGAGATCACGTTTTTCTATGACTGGCAAAAGGAACTTCTTCTTAACTCTTATTAATTTTAGACACAAAATTGCAGCCTATACATTGACTTTCAATGCAGCCAAAGTATATAATAGTAGTTGTTTCGTGGGTAAAGTGAAGGCAGGTGTTAGTGAAAAATATGCAGTAAAGATACGAGAACATATGGCGCATTTAATTAACAGTAAAGAATAGCCCAGTCATCATTCATCTAATTAATGTATGGGATCTTTATGATGTTTTCCGACATACCTTGCTGGTTACATTTTCAAATTCATCTTTGATAGAGAATTGCTAGGTCACAGGATACGTCAGTGCGGACATTTCGTGATATTTACTGAGCTCGTGGTTCAAAGTTTTAGAACAGTCGTCTTATTTCCTAAATTCTTAAAATGCTCAAGAGCTCAGTAGGTTTGAATAATTAATACTAGGTCACATAGCCAGTAATGAAAAAACCAAACAGATAATTGTGCCCTGGGAGGCTTAATTGAAATATAAATTTGTGTTGTCTATTCAAAGATAGACACCTGTCTAATCATCATGGATGAGGTATATGGTAATTTTTTCGCCTATCATTTTATAAGCGGAAAGATGCTTTGCCAAACGTTTTGAGAGCATTACAAAGTGGGCTTCAATAGATTTCTCACAGGTGCTCTGGCTAGAGTCATTTCATCTTCGAGATAAGGTAAGGAAATTATAGAATATATAAGTTAGGCGATTAGTGCTGCTTAACATGCGCTAAAGAGATAAAATAAAGACATTGAGGCAGCTCGGGAATTCAGATTAGGAGGGCCCCGGTAATTGAAACAATGTATGTACGACATGCCAAAAAATGTGAAAAGCATTTCGCGGCACGCTTGTTAAGTTCTGGAAGGTGTTCAACAATATTTCGTGGTCGGAGTAAAGATTAAAAGCAAATTACCAACAGCTAAATTTAAAGAGCAGAACCCAGACTGTTCGAGAAATTTGAAAGTAGTAATTACGCCCTTACCGAATAACTCGAAGAGAAATTAGGAAAAGAAAGGATCGGGTGTCTATCACGTCTCAAAGAATTGAATGTCATTTAGACGCATCGGGATAGAGTTTTTAGCTCAATGATTTTCCTCTGGCTCTGTTTGAAATAAAAGGGTAATTTAGTGTTAACAACTGCGTTGAAAACGTAGATTCTGTAATCATCTATTTTTGTTTCAAATAGTTGTGTTATAACATTCAAAGTTTCTTGGGTAACCACTCTTTCTTAAACCAGGTGCAGCTAATTCTTTTTCGCTTTTTTCACAAGGAGCATTTGAATTAAACGATAATAGACGAATTTCAATGCTGGGTATTTTACTTATAATACGCCACGCTCTTACAATTACACAATAAAAGAGAAAGCTTGAAGGTTAACGCCATTTTCTTTATGAGAACGATATATTTATCCACTTCAGACTTTAAGCGTAATGATGGCTTCCTGTGTTGATTCATTATTTAAATTTGTATAAATATTCACCCCGAAGTTCATTTAAATTCATGCTGGGAGCCAGAAAGCAGCCTGTAGCTTTCACAAACTCAATCATATAACTATATTAATGTAAGTCCCTTGAAGCAAAAGTGTTGTAAAACCTTCATAAGCCATGTAGAGTTTAATCATAGAGGAAAAAACACTTTTGAAAAGAACTATGACAGCATCAACAATGAAGCTGTAAAAGATCAAATTAACCTCACGATACCGATAAGCGAAACATTAATAATTGGAAAAACAGAACAAATGACACCCTCTGGATCAATACCATTCTATTGTTTATAGTCAATTATTCACGAAGTATATACCAAAGTGTCATTGTTCCTTCAGTTCGAATGAATGAGGCGTCATGGTAAAAAAAAAAAAAACTGATTAAGCGTTGCGTGCATGTTATACTGCAAGTGAGTAGAGTATTTTGGGTGGGCAACTGAATTGTCTGCATGTTAGCCAATGAAGCTGGTCCAAGAGTAAATAAGGGCTCAAAGTACGAAGAAGTGACACCAGCTGTAAAGCACCGATTAATCGCATGTTTTTTTCGAAAAAAGAAATCTCTTTTATACACCGTATATGGTTTAAGGAACGTTTTCTTTCCTTCAAAGAAACTTCACGAATACTTGACGAAGCATTAGATTGTATTTTGATTCTAAAAAAAATGTTAAAAACAAAATTTAAAAACATTTAATGTTAAAAAAATTTGAATGATCAAAATTCTGCAAAGTGTACTGAAATTTGAATTTTAGATCCTTGTGCGAAAAGGTGCAGGAGTAGTTTTCAATAACCGTTTTCCACCGGTCCACCGTCGCACCTTTACATTTGTTTATTAACCTACCCGTAAGCAACATGAAAAGTCCGAAAATAAAAAGAAATAAAACGTCAATAATTCCTTAGGTATAAACAGATTTCTTTTAAAACATAGATCCAAAAGATGCGTAGAGTAAAAATAGTACAACAAGCAACAGACCTCCTGGATTTTCGACGGTACAAGAAAACAGGAAGGAATGAGAAGGGAAAAGGTAATAACCTCACTTTTGTTAAAAATACATCTAAAGGCCTTAAACTATCGAAGTGAATTAGCTTGACTGAAGACTTAAAGCAGGTAGTCTTTGTCAGACTCGGTAAAATTTGATAAGAAGAACAGGAAGAAAAAAGGGGAACGAGAAACTGACTCTAAAGTTGCAGGATCTAAAACTGCTCATGTTTCCGTGGAAACCTCTGAAATTCAGCTGATCTAATAATTAAGGGCGTCAGAAACAGGGAAGAATCATTTAACCTTTGTTTTTACCTTGAAAACAGTATTGAAATTTAAGCTCAGAGTAGTATTACAATAACATTATTTCCACCCAATCATTACTTAGCACTAAGAGTATCTGATGTGTTTAAGGTGATTGCGCGGAAGGAGTTGAGCTGAAGAAGTCGTGGAAACAAAATGTTTCTGAAGGTTTGTTGCACTTTGCATATGCTTTGCACATTCCGGTCAGGTATTCTTTGCCATGCGTATTCTACTGCTATTTTTATCGGACCTCTCCGTTTTTTCCTGCCATATTCGAGGATTAGGTAAACTGCGAAATTGGTTTTTGCAGTCGTTGATGATTGGGAATGCAGCTGTTACTTTATTTTTGTTGCTATAATTGTCGCAGCCACTGTCGCATCTTTGCTCAGGATATTTTCTCAGTGCCTTTACTGAATTTATTTCTGGCATTGTTATTATTGGTTTAGCTGATGACTTGGCAGAATCACGAGTTAAAGTGTTTTTCAAGGGCATAAGATGTTAACTCAGTGACCTTAACCAGAGAAGTCACATCCCTCTTCTTAATCTTTCATGACTTCAGAATAAATTAACTAAGAGACATGTAATCCTAAAGTTAAGTTTTCTTCCTCGAAGGTCGTTGACAAATCGAGCAAAATTGGAGAAAAAGCGCTAATTTTATAGCTGCACTTTTTTAGTTGGTGACTTAGCAAGATCACGGGTTCAAGAGTGATCGTAATATCTTATATTTTATATTTTATGATAGTTTAGTTCAGTGGCTGTTAACAGAGAAGTACTCCTCTCCTCTGAATCTTTCACCACTTCAGAATAAATAGATTTACAAGACGCGCCAAATTTTCTTCCTCGTCAATATGGTAGGCAAATTGAACAAAGTTTATTTTCCATAGGAGAAAAAGCGCTGAAGAATTTAGCAGCGGATAAAGTTGGCAACCGCAGCGGTCAATGGACTGTCGACGAAATTAAAAGCATGGTTACTGTTAAAAATTTATGTTCTTGCAGTGATCCTATATCGACAGCTTTTAAGGTAGAGTAATTTTGCTCCTACGTAAATTTGATTATGATTAAACAATAGTTTCACTTTGACAGGTTTCTACTTATGTTCCCCTGGGACGACGATATGGCAATGACCAATATAAACATCAAATTTGGCTTTTACCTGAGTCATGCAGAGAAAAGTTCTGCGAGGGAACCGGGTAACTTTCATTTCAAAATACGTTTTGGGCTCTTCCTATAAAAAACAAGTGACCACTCCAATACACTTTGAACTGAAACCTCAATAAACAGTCTCCTTCTTTTGAATTTCTTGTTCATCATTTCTCCTGAAAATATATGTTTTTATTATCCCTTTTATGTGACAAGATCATGCTGAACTCAAAGTAATTACATTTTAATTATATAACAACGCAGAACGCCCAAAGCAGAGTCTTTTTCTGTAAACTGTAAAAACAGGGTGCTTTGAAAATAGTGAGAAAGTTTTTAATACTTTATTCTCATGTTTATTTGATTGATTATAAATTTCTTGGTCTTCAGGTTAACAGTAACTTGCGGGTTTTGGCAAAATCGTACATAGAGAATACCGAGACCCTAAACAATCTTGCAGACCAGACAGAGGATTTTGCTGTGCAGCTCATCGATCAGGTTAATGGCAGTGAGCAGCTTGCATTGCAAGACGTACCGGAAAACGTTGATCGCTGTGCCTCGATGCTCAGTGGCATGACGGATAAGGCAATTGAATATTCTCAAAAGAAAGTACGTATCTTTTTGAAAAACAACACAAATATAGCTTGACAGAGGTGTCACTTTTCTTAAAGATGTTGCATTAAGAGTCCGATTGTGATTACCTACAGAAAACTGAAACTATAGTGAAATACAATCTTGAACAGCCCTTTTTCATACCAGACCGGAGTAATATTGGTAATGCATACTGATTTGGAACTTTGCTAGCTTTCATCAGCATCGCTATTTAGTACATAGCTCATATTATACAAGTTTTCTTATTGATTTCGTTTATCATCTTTTTTTTTTTTTTTTTAATTCTGACTCTTTTTACCAATAACAGATTTGAATTATTTTATAGTTTGTTGCACATCCTTTATTGTACAAGAGACTACAAATGAGATGGAATCTTGGAATACCTAAGGTTTTAAAGCCTCGTGAAAAGTTTCGACCTTTTCTGTACCTGCTGATACTGATAGACACGATCCTCACTCCATTTCTGCTTCCGATTATTGGATATGCTTTTTACCATGACCAAAAAGAGGTGCAAAATCTTTTAATATAGTTTGTTATGCTTGTTATTTGAGCTATATCGTTTGCTGTCTTTGACGACTGACTTTTGATCTTTCATGAAAACTTTTGTATTCTTATCGTTTTGCAGAGGCGTGTGAGGTCACAAGAACAAAGAGGAAAATCGCGTACGGGTGTGAAAAGATCACGATTGAGTATCATAGGTATGTCAGAATACTAGAAAAATTTAAAAAAAAAGTTTTTTTAAAATAATAAGAGTAAAAAAGCTGGTTGGTCGTTCGGTTTCCTAACTTACCCTCTTGCCAAGTTGATAGAGGGATGGATTGATGAAGTGATCGAGTCAAATATCAAATGATTGATTGATAGATTGAATGACTGGGTGAATAAATGAATGATCGACACATTTATCGATTCATCTCTCGATTTGTTTTCAACAGATTCTTACCTGAATTACCTGACTTCTCCCTTTGTCTTGTTTATAAAAGACAAGCTGACCCAAGTGGTATTTATAGCATTTCACTGCATAGTCTGCACTTCGGATTCTCGGATCGCAATAACATACGAAGAGTACATAATTTTCTTTTTCTTCTGTGGCATGATCCTGAGTGAATTCCAGCAGTACAAGCGGTCGCGACTGAAATATTTCAAGTAAGACATTTCGCTTATGATTGATTTGAAATTTTTGCAGCGTATATCTTCTTTGATAAAGAGGAATGGGCTTCAATTCTGTGACCACGAGTATACAGTAGCTCTTACGGATTTGGCGTTTTTGTTTATTCGGTTAAAAAAAGTGTTTTCAACATGAAACTTTTGGAGGTTAAGAACACCAGCCTGAAAGGAAGTCTAGTAGCTTGCGTTAGAAGATTACTGTGGATGATAGACAGATTAAGAGCCTAAGGAGATCAGAACCTTTTTTTTTTTCCAAAATGCAATTTATTATCACCTACTGTGGGTAAAACGAGGAAATATTGACGCCTTTGAGGCCTTCGAATCCATTGCCCCCACCTTACACTCTCATACAGAGTTCACAAGGCGTGTCGCAACTCTTCACCAGACGCTTCACGTTGGACTCTGGAGTGAAATGATGATTCAAACAGGTGAACATGGAAACCTCTTTTATTTTAACTTGCAGGGACATGTGGAACTACGTGGATGTCCTGACTCTCTTCATCTATATCCTGATTGTGTTGACGCGCACTGCGACGGTTATCCGCGGAGGCGAAACTTATGATAATGACCTGTTAGAAACTGCCAACATCCTCTATGGCGTAAATACCATGTTATTGGTATTGCGCTTCTCCAGTATCCTGGAGGTTAACTCATTTGTTGGTCCATTGCAGTTGGCTTTATTTCGGATGATTCTTGACTTACTCACCATACTTATGCAGTTTGCTTTCGTGGTCGCCGCGTTTTCGTTGGCCATAACAAAGGTTTCCAATGCAGATCTCTTCAAATTGGGTTACGGCGCCAACGATACTAGTGGTGAAACCAACTTAGCACCGTGAGTTACGTTCCTTTTCCTTGTTGAATTGTTCTTTTGTTATTGGGACAAGTCCCTAACAGGTAACTAGTATCATTTAATTTATCCGATCAAAAGCTCACTTTTACAACACGGAAGAGTAATACAAACTTTGAATAAATTCAGATTACTAGCAAACTGAAACTGCCTTGACCTGACTGGTTACCAATCCATCCTCCAACTTGAATTTCTACCTTTTGTAAAATAGCTCCGTGTTAGAGTTGTTTCAAGAAGAAAAAAAGTTCAGCAAGTTAAAAAAAACAAAACAACAATGTGCATGTTAGCGGTATTATCGAAACAGATCCAGAATATTGTCATGCTCTAAAAAAAGTCCTTTGGAAATCTCCATAAAGAAGATGTCTTTGGTCATTAAATTGTTTCTAAAGGAAAAATTATCAGTGAAATTATCTTCAGAAATCATGTATGAGAGAATTCTTTCAGGCAATGTAAAGCATTACTCCAGATGTGTACCAACATCAGCCAATGCCTTGGATCAGCCTCTCATGGTAGCACGAGTCCGGCTATCATATAATAAAGTCCTCTATAATAAATTCTCTTTATTTAAGAAATGTCATACCTACCTTTCATCTCTGTTCCTCCTACACTGTCCACTCTATATAAGCTACAAATTTGGCTCTCATTTTGTTCCCATCCAGGTATTGTGACCAAGCAGGGGCATTAGAGTGGTACGTCATTCTATCTGCTTAACCCCTCAACCCATCAGATTGACTAGCATCTAATTTGTCCTTACAACATCACCCCTGAATCAAACTACAAGGTCATATGTTAAAGAAAATAATCAACAAGAAGAACTGAGGCTCATGATTGCTTAACGAATTTTCTCTGCTAGTATCACAGGAACTGTTTAGAGAACAGTGTGGAGAATACGCATACTGATTTCGGAGTGTAACTGGTTAATGAAGATTAGGTTCACATCTTTACATGTGTCTTGTACAGAGATTTCAGCTCAGCCTTTGACAAAAAGGAATAAAACACGCCAGGTTAATTTTTCATCAGTTGAGGGTACATGACTTGTAGGCTGCATTTTTGTTTGGCGAGTCCCTACTGATCGTTCTTTGGTAGAATCGTTTAGGTATATTTTTCCTCAAACTAAGCTCGACTTAACCGAGAGTGAATCTTACTTGGTTATGGCCAACCCACATTGATGTTATAAATAAGTTGTTGTGAAATAGCATTTATAAATATTTGAAAATTATGATTCGCTAAACATTCTCCTAAACGTTGAGAAACAAAATTGCTGCATGGAGTAGCCAGCGCATATTGTTAGGAAAATTTAGTACTCGACAACATGCAAAGTAAGAGTATAATTTTCTGTATCGTTGGACTGAAATTTGTTAGCCGTAATGTCCTTTAGCCAATATCGATCATAACAGAAGAATAATTTCGATTTTTCAGCCTGTACAAGACATCTGGACACCTTATATGGTCAGTGTTTGGTCTAACTGAATTGAATAAGATGAATACCACTGATAGTCTCGCCTTCTTAGTCACCAGAGGTCTATACTTGGTTTTCCTTATTTTGACCGTTATCATGCTGATCAACATGCTTGTGGCCTTACTTTCCAAGACTTATGACAATATTACGGTGAGATGAGTAACTTAGCAACTCTTAAGATAATCATGCGCTGTAAGGTACAAAGCTCCCTTTTTGAATAATCAGGAAAATAAGAAAACCAAAAACAAATCACGAAATATTTTGAAATGAGTATTGAGGTTAAATTTTTGCTGTCAGTCTAGGATCCTTTCTAGACTTGCTTTACTTCTAGTGCGGATAGGGTCAAATGCATCATGTTTTGTGATAGCTGTTACATAGGCAATACCTTTGTCATCAAGCAAGCATTAAAAATATGATAAGTACCATTTCCCCATTAGTGTTTGTCTATTTTTTGTTTCTCTTCCACGTGGGTAAGCTGGGTGAATTTACGTGGCTATTTACTCTCGTAACCTGTGGTACACTGCTACTGATGGATGCATTCACACTCAGTTAGCCGTCCGTAAACTTGGTTATCGATGACACGCGCTTGGATGGCTTAAGATTTCGATCCTATCTCTGAGGAGTTCTTTGGTACACCATGTATGGCCGATCTTTGATTGTTCGTTTGTGGGTTTTTTTTTTGCGTGTGTGTTAAACGAGATGTTGTTTGTTTGTGTGTGTTTTTTTGCTTGTGTGTTAAACGAAAAGGTCGCATTGACTTCATGCTTATAAACGCTTACATCCAGCTAGTGTTGCACCTTTTTAATTCAGAAATCATCAACGAAAAATAAGACGTCTGTTGTCTTTCTTGCCTGTAGAACAATGCGGAAGTTGAGTGGAAATTTTCACGCGCTGTTGTGGAAAGCCAGTACAGGAATCTTCACTCTATTGTGGTACCGTTCAACCTGCTATCTGTTCCAGTAGCACTCCTTTACATTCGTTTGCATGGTAATCCTCGTGAAGAGGTAGGTGAAATTCTTCTAACCTAGGAAGCTAAGTCAACATCGAGATATTTTGTCTTTTTATCAGTTCGTTTTTAACTTTCAAGTCAGAAACCAGATATGTTTCACTATGACAGGATGCAAAAGACCGTCGAAAACAATACAAGAATTTTTATCGCGAGCGTCTGTTTCCACTGCTTACTAAAAGGTATCTCGAAAAATATGGTGGAGCGTTTCCATTGTCAGGTAGGTTGTGTAACTCTTGCGGTTTTTTTCAAAATGTTAGGTTAGTGGTTATATGAGAACTCAAAGGTCACAATTATTAGTTCGGTCTTTTCCGATGTGAGTAGCGATAAAATCACGTGTACCTCCTCAGGTGGGACAAAGAGCACTGCTAACACACCCGTTGAAATGACTATACACACGACAGCACGTATGTATCAGGCCACAATCGGCTGAATGGGGCTCAAACCCATGGATAACAATGCGATCAACAAAGCTATCATTGGGAGCCGATTATTATTCGAGTTTATTTAATTAGGCCACTGTATGATAGTAATTCTATTTAAAATGTGGAACTAAAGTATTAATCAAGAAAAGAAACATCATCCCATAAAGAACACAACTTAAGCACTTTTGAAAATGAAGCCTAAAATTCGGGTTAAATGCTCTGTTTTCTTTTTTTCAAAAATAGATTTTAGTATTGCTTTAGTTAATTTTCAGGCTTTATTGTTATTATTGCTTTTGTCAGTTGTGTAAACTTCGATAAATAGTCTTTTTTTACATCATTTTTTATGCTTTAAAGTTACATTTGTTATGTTTTAGTTGATGACAAGATCGACCTGATAATGCAGAATTTGAAAATTTCGCCCTTAAATGTAAGTATTACACCTCCACTGATTCGGCGTTAATTGTCAGTTATACCATGCATCTGCTCTTGCAAAAAAACTTGGTCCATGAAACTGGCGGGTGGTTAAATGTCTCAATCGTAGGACTAGATAAAGTTTCCTTTGACCCTTTGACGGTCGGTGTCTGGGTGTGAAAAAAAAATTATCAAAAATTGGTCAAAACTCATGAGATACCTTTGTGTAACATGTTTAACATGTTTTGAAATTTACTCGCTTAAGTCAACCAAAGCTTTGAAATACTCAATAAATGAATGGTTCGAACTCACTTAGCTGAAATATTTCAGTTTCTGCCAGTTTAATTGTTTGTTCTATGATCGGACAACATGGTCCTTTAGATCCAGTAATTATTATATGAAATACAGAACAGGACTTGTAAGGCCCTCATTTGAATTACTACGTGTATGGGTCTGAGTATCATTATGCAAGAGATGAAAAAACAGTTTATAATATCTCCTGCACTATGATATGACGTCTTCATGAGGGTATAACCTGCGATGTGTAGGATTCGGCAGCTACTACCGAATAAAGCTAGAATAGATACAAACAAGCATGGTTTCCATTTTAATTTGTTGCTTAATTTTAGGAGGAAAACAATGCCAGAAGCGTTGGGGAAGGTGATTTTGATAATTTTCCCGTACCAGAGAACAGCCAGATGCCGACTTCATCAACCAAATTTACCAAATTCACAGCACCAATCAACGATGTATAGCTCGCCTAGCAATCTAGTTCTATATCACGTCTAAAACTCTCTAACTTTCAGTTGTTTCGATTTTTATTTGGTTCCTAAAGAAATATTTTATCTTAGTTTGCTCTTCAGCTCTAGCTCATATAATTCTAAACGTAATCATGTAGTATATGTTGCCATGAACTTGATCAGGTCTCTTTCACTTAGTCTGTTTTCCAGCGAACCACAATGCGGACTTCGTCTGCTAGCTTTCAAAACTCCGTTTATTGAAAGTAGAAAGGCTAATCTCCCTTACAGTTATCTGTATCCCTTTCCCCCCTCTTGAAACTTAAAACTTATTAAAAAAATTTAAGTATTCATGTTTCGGGACGATAGGGAAGGGGAAGAAGAGGGAGAAGAGGGAGGCGATCAAAGTATGTCATGGACTGCAAAAATACGTAAAAGAAAAGTGGAAAATACTTGGCAATTCGAGGGTTAAAATGATTATGAGCTAGATATAAATAAAAAGTTCATCAATGTTATGAAAAACTGTTTTTTAATTTTGAAATTAGAGCCATCGATGCTGGGAACATAAATCCGACGCTTGTAAGACCCAGGCTATAATTAAATACAAACTAAATATCGATAAGCACCTCTAACTTTAGAACAGAGAGTTTCGGAAATATCAAGTCATTAATCATGTGAGCCTTATCTTGATTTTCTCGTTAAACTACGTGTATAATGATGTATAGTAGAAAGGAAGCATTCATTCAGAGGAGATAAACGTGTGATCCACCACTCGATATAATTTGCGTGATCTATACCCTTCCGGCCAATATAGGCGTCCACAAGAGACGGGCTAACGGCCTATATCATCAAGGCTTCTGTTTCTTTAGGCATGAAACGAATAAGAGTTCTTCGACCGGCCCTGAATCAAATGGGGCGCTAATCCGTGACCGCAGGTGACTATTACGTTAGCGTTTCACCCTCCACTCCGCTATTGCAGATATATCTCAGGAATACCATGTTTTGCCCATAAGTTATCATCCTCTGAATGAAAACTTCCGCGTCAACTTGTAAATAAACTGATTAACAGACAGCAAACACGTGGATATTAAAAATTATTGAGAGCGACAAATGAAATTATTTATAGTGGAATGTGGTTCCTGATGTAGCAAATTACCTGCTGCAGCACAGTTAATTAGGTAATCTTCAATTAATGTTCAAATTACCATCTATATTAGGAAATACGTATTCTAGTTTAATGTCTACTTTTCTTCAGTAGTTCATAGTACCTTGATATTAGATTGAGCTTTGTTCCTAAGTTAATCGTTCAAAAGTTATACACTATAAGAAACTGTAACAAAACTAGGGTTAAATAAGAAAAGAGGGTGGCAAAGGTTTTAAACGCAACCCATGATTACACCAAAAATTGATAGGCGACGCGGGAATTTTTACAGCAATGCAATGTAAGGTGAGATTTGAATTTTCCTCTTCTAGATTCGTAAAGCATGAAACATTGTTTAAATTACACGCGACGCATGGATTTTACCAACATTCATGCGTGAAACGGCACCTGGTAACCCCCCCCCCCTCCCTTCGATCCCCTTTGCTACCCTCAACAAAGAGAGATGACATCTACTCGATCAATTTAGAAACCCGAAACTTAAAGGCGCAAAAAATCACAAGACTTGCACATAGGCCAAGAAGAGTCAGAAACATAACAAAAAAATGAATAAATGAAGAATAAAGAAATAACGAAAGAAAACGAAATATTACTTTATTCATCATTCCAAACAATTATAAATGTGCTAGTAAGATAGTTCCTGTTACCGGCCTATGTTCCTCGGTCTGAGCGGGCACATATGAAGTATTTTCCTCATAAGCAATCCGGGTGCTTTCACTGATGGTAGAACTTGTGACCTTCCGATCGTCAGCTCAAATGCTTTCGATGGAACTTTATCGAATGCCGTCCGCTGTTGCCAACATTTCGGGCTGCTTTACAACCCCGAGAGTGTTCATGCTGGCATGCGTTCTTAAAAGAAGACTATGAAGGAAATTTTGAAATGTGAAACGACTCAAAAGTGGAAGCCTTTACAATTTTTAAACATAGCAGACCAAATTGTGTGATTTGCCTGGGTTTTTACGCCGAAAAAAATTCAGAGAAAAGGAAAACAAAAGTATTGTCATGTGAAGAGCACAACCAGTTCTGAACAATAGATTGAAATCCTTCCGGGAGAAGGAAAACAACATGTTTATTTATAGATAATGATTTCATTATTGATTGGTTATAGAAGGTCTAAGGATGTTTAGGTTAGCCGTGCTGTCAATAAGATTTTGTGATCTCGTCTCAGTCTCTAGGCTGCTGTCACTAATTACACAAATTATCTGGAAAACACACTCGGGTGACACGGTATTAATTAGTTTGTTTTCTTCTTTCATCCTCTCCAAAACAGATGTCCTTGAGTCTCTTCATAAACGTACAGTGTATCAAATCTCTCGTATTCTCAGTGAACCGCGGAACAAAGGGCATTTTGGATACCGCGCATCACTCTTTGTAAAAAGTAACGAGTGTAAGTCGCACCATGGGCTCCTTTCAAAGACGCTTTAGACTATTCAGGTAAGTTTACCAGTCGTCTTAAAAGTGCGAAAAATGTAAAAGTGATCACTATAACTTTTATTATAATGTTTGTTTTGTTTTTTTGATTTTTTAATTGGCAAAATATAATGTGATAATGCCGTGCTGTGGATGTTCCATGGGTTACGGGTGGACCCTGAAACCTGGAGGCTGTGCATCACATGCACTGCAGGCGGCTCTTCACTGTTTAGAAAAACGATAAGTGAAAGGTATCGTAACCAAATGAGGATTCAGACACTTGAACTGTGGAAAGTAATTTCTTAAGAGCGAGACTAAGACTTAGCCGGGATTAAAAATTTGATAAAATTAAGCAAAAAATAATAAAATGGAAGGAAATGAAATGCCTTCTAAGAATAATCTCATAGCTATAAACTTTGATGAAATGACCAAGGAAGCCTTACATAATAAATACCGTGATGAAAGAATTGTGGTGTTAGTGTGAAGTGTGTACTGAAACTTCTTTTCGGTCGGATGGAAAAGGAAGAAAACATAATATTTCTCTATTTCTTTGCTTGGATTAAGTTTAAGGAAAATCGACAAAAACGAAGGAACGATTTAAATTTTCTTATTAATAATAATGAGCTTAGCGCACTGATGTGTTGCGTGACTTTCCTTATAAAGTCGCTTGCCGTCTAAACACGAAATTAATAAGTTATTGTTTCGTAAAGCTGTTGAGGATCGTACAACCAACGTTGACAAAGTCGCACAATAAAGATAAATAAATAAAATAAAAATGGTTTAGCACAGAGACTGTGAATAAGGTTGCATTAAAACAATTGTAAAGGTATCTACTCAGCCTGTCACGTATTTGAGCGTGGTTGATTCAAAACAAAAAAAAGCGTTTTGTCATTTAAGACCAGTATCAATTTTCTGACTGATTTTAGAATTCACGATCTTGGCACATGCTCATGTAAAATGTAACTGTTGTAGACCTTATGAGGTATTTCTTGGAGCAACTCCTGATGTACCAGGTAGCCTGCGTGACGAGTGCGTTTCACGTGCTTGTCACGCGTGTGACATGCTCAGTAGAGAATTTGCAAGCCAAGCTTTCAAAGGCAAGCGAGCTCGGGATACGAACAACGTGATTTAGGGAAGTACAAGAGCAGATCGAAACGCGCTGTTCTCTGAACAGTGCGGAGTTATTCACGAGGAGAAACTTAGTGAGACTCTTAAATTTACAGGGAATCGAGCGAAGAGGACACAGAAAGCCGCGGCTTGAACGCTATAAGGTTTGTAATTTTAAATTTGTTGACAAAAACATTCATCCGATTGATATCCGTTTTGTACAATCAGCTAATCATTTGTTTACTTTCTCCTCCAGCTCCACAATGTCTGTCTCTGATAACGATTCAGATGTCAGCGAAGACGGAATTTCGATGAAGATCGACTCGAAAGGGAGCAAAGATTGCAACGTAAGTAATAAAATGAGACACACACAGTAGCTAAATGTTACATGAGGTCTCAGTGTTTTCAATATTAAACATTCATTTAAGTACAGAAACCCATCGCTTGTCCTTTAATAGAGATATTTTAAGGCATAGTCAATTACTTCTGTTAATCTTACTTCATCGGGAATTATGATTGACTGAAAAGCACACTTCATATCCCAAGACTAACTTCCAATCATATCGTACTTCAATTTCATGAGGTAAACCATTCAAATATCGTTATAATGTGGTAGGCTAAGTTCTCCAGTCAACGTTTTATGTACCCATTACGTAAGTGAGTTTTCTTTGGCTAAGTGTCCAAGGGACGAGTTTACTTGTGTGAAATAAAATCCAGCAAACCTGTTGAGCCTTTGTCTAGACAGTTAATTTTGGGGGTGTGTTGGAGGTGTGGTATTGTGCAATAGTGTTAATTGTGTACAAAGTACGGCTGGAACTTTTTTCAATTTTTTCTGATTACTTTAATTTTTGCTTAATCCCACATTTCTAATTTATATAAAACTTGAAGTAATAAATTGTTTACATGCTATTCCCTGTTATTTGTTTTTGGATTAATTTTTCCAGGAGATTTTCTCAATTGTTATGTTTGAAATAGCACTAAGTAAATTGTTCTAAAGAAATGAGGCATTTTCATATTGAAGTCTTTCTCAATGGCATATAATGTTCAAAGGTTATGCTTTAAGTGATAATTCTTTATTTTATTTATTGTACTTGTATTTATTTACCTAATTGTGTGCATATCTGAGTTGGTAGTATTAATATTAAGCCCAGAGAAATAAACCAACTCCTAAAAGAAGTGGATAAAACACACTTGAAAACCAAACAAAAATTTAGAAAGAATGTTGTAGATTATGTTACATAGTAGTGGCTAATATTATAGTATAGACTGACTATCAGTAATAGAGTCTGGCTCTAATTTTGTCTCAACAGACATTTGCAACACCTGCGGAATTTGTCAAGCGTTGTGGTGGCTCAAGAGTTATAGAAAAGGTCCTGATAGCCAATAATGGCATTGCAGCTGTGAAATGTATGAGGTCTTGTAGACGCTGGGCTTATGAACTGTTTGGTAATGAGAAAGCTATACGTTTTGTTGCAATGGTCACCCCAGAAGATCTACGGGTGAGCAGCTTTGAACATTCTACTGTTCTTAACTCTTTATATTCTCGATGATATGGTTTTTAAGTGAACTGGTAATCTGCCGAGTTTCTCACAAAAATATCACAGTATATCTCCCATTTATTTCCACCAGATATAAAATTGTGTTCAGAATGTTATAGTACCTACTCAATTTGCTAAAAAAAAAGATGACCATGCATTTAGATTAGTTGGATGTTCATGCTTTAAAGTTGATCTGAATGGTTGAAGTTAATCTTTTTTATTCATGGGGACATATAACTCATTATTAAGAAAATCAAGAATTTACTTTGAAGTACAAATGACTTTCAGGCTAATGCAGAGTACATCAAGATGGCTGATCAGTATGTACCAGTACCTGGTGGAACAAACAATCACAACTATGCTAATGTTGAATTGATTCTGGATATTGCAAAGAGAATTCCTGTGCAGGTTTGTTCTTTTCACCCGAAGCTGCTATGTACCTGTACCTAAAATTTTAGTATGCCTTAGGCAATGCCATATTTTACTATACTATGCCTGTTGGACAAAGAATATGATCAATTGTGGAGTCAAAATATTTGCCAGTTATGGTTACTTTCCCACTCATTGCAATTTAAATAAATAATGTTACTGATTTGGATGTTCCTTAACAAAAGATTCAAAGTTTGCATTACTTGTTGAACATCTCTAGAGTCAATATCTCACCCACTGATTTGATCTGTTTCTTTAACAAAAGATTCAAAATCTGCATTATTTGTTGAAAATCTCCAGTATCAACATCTCACCCACTGAGATTATCTGTTGATTCAAACTTCAGAGTCAAATTGTTTTTCAATCAACAAGGATGAAAGTAAAATAATCTTTGTTTCCTTGTGGTAAACGTATTTATAGCACTGAAAAGTGACTACTGTGAAGCACTTGAGCCTAGTTTTAATGAAAGACAAACAAATGCCTGAAAGATAAACCAGAAGCAGCAGGAAATGCCATTGCCCCCACCTCCAAAATGAGACTGCAAAGTTTTGTTAATTTTCCAGGCAGTTTGGGCTGGATGGGGTCATGCCTCTGAAAATCCAAAACTACCCGACCTTCTTTCAAAGCATGGAATCACTTTTATTGGTAAGTATACTTTTATTTGCCTATACATATGGAAGCAGTCTTGTATCAGCAAATGTGTGTTGTCATGCCCTGGTGTAAATTGACAGTGCACTAACAGGATTGTAGATAAGAGTCAGCAGCCAGCAAAGTTTCGCTGGCTACTTTCATTGCTTCAAAAGCCCATACAGAGATGATGTTTATCAGGTCTAAACTTGGGCTCAATAAAAATATAAATTTACACTGCCTATCTTTTCTGAAAACATAAAAAGACTTCTGACTCAAGGTTAGTTTAAAAATGCTCTGATGGGGACTGTCTTTTTGACAAATCTTGCTGTGGTGGCAGGGAAAGTGTGAACAATATGACATTTTGTCCGCCATATTGGATTTTGATACCCAAAACTGTTTACCTTTAAAAAAGCTCCGGCTGCTCAAAACCTTAAATTAAAGAAAACCCTGACTAATCAGTATGCATTATTCATGAAGGATTGCCTTTTTCTGTGGTAAATGAAGTGAACCTCTGATAAATTCTTTATTCAGGCCCTCCAGCTTCAGCCATGTGGGCTCTTGGTGACAAAATTGCATCAACCATAGTTGCTCAGACAGTTGGTGTACCTACTCTACCTTGGAGCGGAACAGGTGGTTAATTGTTTGACTGCTCTAACTGTGTCTCTTGACTGAAATTTCTCTTGATAATTCTTGGAATATATGGTGATATTCCTCAATTTTCAAACTTTGTCTGATTTGATGCAAGTCTTAAGTGAATACTTGGAGCAGTGTTAGGTAGTGTTTTTTTGTTAACTTAAAAAAAAAGAAAAAATCACCCGTTCAAGAGAACACTGTATTTAGGTTTATGATAAATGTATCATTACATACATTTATAGAAAATTTACACAGAATGATAACGTTTGGCCTTGGATACCATATCACTTTTTAAACACTCAGATTTTCTCAAACCTTCCTTTGACTGGAAAATTGTTTTTTTCTACAGTCACTGTCCAGAAAAATGACTAGGCATGCTCTCATCCCAAATAAAGAATACTTCTCACTCATTTTATGTTGAGTTGTTTTCCATTTATGAAATGTACTCTGTTTTAGGTCTTAAACTTGACAAGTCATCTAAAGACTTTGTTGATGGAAAAGTTGTGGGAGTCTCACATGACTTGTACATGAAAGGCTGTGTGCAGGATGTCAGTCAGGGAATCAAATATGCTAGAGATATTGGTTACCCTGTGATGATCAAAGCCTCTGAAGGTGGGGGTGGTAAAGGAATTCGCAAAGCCTCAAGTGACGATGAGTTTACAAACTTCTTTAGACAGGTACAGTGTATGTGTTCACTATGCCCTTTAATAGAGAAGCTTATGTTATTTTCCAATAGCAGTTTTGAAATATAATTTTATAAAACCCTGATTGATCAAACCACAATGAAATAACTATTTGTACTTGTTTTGAAACCTGAAAAAGCATCATACATAATTATAACAAGAATGTTAAATGGTATTTACTTGCATCATGGATGAATTTAGGTTATGTGTGTTATTATAATTACAGGATCAATTAAATTATGAAAAATGATAATACTTTTCTCTAATTTTTTTCCCAGGTTCAAACTGAAGTACCTGGTTCTCCTGTGTTTGTTATGAAGCTTGCAAAAAAGTAAGTATTAGTATTAGATAATTAATACATCCTATATGAATGAAAGTACCAGTTATATGACTTACTTAGGATGAACTATTTTTCTTGTACTGTGATAAAAATCTTTGTAAAATACTATTTTAGTGCCAGGCACTTAGAGGTCCAGCTATTGGCTGATGAGCATGGCAATGCAATGTCCATTTTTGGACGAGATTGTTCAGTGCAACGAAG